>NW_008335454.1:0-33515 GCF_000622305.1 Nannospalax galili | reverse complement strand
CTGCTCCCAGAAACTGTAAACAAGAGGCAATTGGCTCAAATTTTGGTCTAGTTACCAAGATGTGGGTTTGAGAAAAAGGTCAGCATGTTCCTGGTCACTCTGGCCAACTATTTTTCTAAGACTTTTCCATTTTTCATTTGGCTTTCACCTGCAGGATGAAACTTCTAGGGACTTTGCCACCCCTGAGCTATGAGAAACTGTTGGTGGGGGGCTTGATTTTTCTGTATAAAAGCCTACCCTGAGGAAGGCTCACGGGTGTACTTGGGACCTGAATGCCTAGTGTAGTTGCTGCCCCGCTCTAAACACATTCTTTTGGCTCTTTTCTGTGTCTGAGTAGTCTTCTCTAGTGGGTTACTTATTTGGAGGCCCCCCGCGAGATCCCTAGAGATTTAGACCTCAGATACTCGGGGCAGAAGGAGAGTAGGTTTGGACCGACAGACTCCTAGGAGAGGCACCTCCTAGGACAGATATTCCAGAGCCCCGGGACCTCTGGGCCCCACTGCCCGATATCCCGACCCCAAAGATTTTTTTTGAAGATCATAGAACGTCATCTGGTTTCGAAAACCTCTGGAGGTAAGTCAGGCTGAGGCAGTCTCAGTAGGGGGCACTCAGGAGAGCTGGGTATGGCCACTAATCTTGTGTCCAGAGAACCGTGTGAGAAGTCACCGGCCCTTTGTAATTAAAATTTTACAAACTGGTGTATGAGTGCTTGGTGGCCACCACATATTTGTTTTATTTGTGCTGGTCTCTGTTGTCTGTTTCTGTCAATCTGTCACCTATGTCAATATGGGAGGGGGGCTGAGCTCTTCTAAGACTCCCCTGAAGTGCATACTTAAGGATTCTAGGGATGGTTTCGTGGTGAGAATGACTGTGGCATCCGTTTCTCACCCAGAAAACCCTGACATGCTGTGAACTCACGTGGCTGACTTTTGAGGTGGGATGGCCCAGTGAGGGGATCCTGAATGTCTGAATGGCCCAAGCAGCCTGAAGCGTGGTCACCGGACCAGCCCATGGCGGAGCACTGCACACACAAAAAGAAGCAGTGCCTGCGCTGCTTCCTCCTTTGGCCACAGCGGCAACAGCCACAGGCTAAAGAACCAGTCGGGAATGTCACGAGGCATCTCAGGACAGACTAAAACTGTGCCATATTACAACCCTAGTTAATCCCAGTAACTACAAACAAGAGGGAATTGTCTCAAAGCGTGTGCATATAAAAATTAAGCCCAGCTACCAGGATGTGGGTTTGAGAAAGGTCGGCGTGTGCCTCGTCGCTCTGGCTAACTGCATTTCTAAAACGTTTTTGTAGTTTTTGCTTGACTGGCACCTGCAGGAAGAAACTGTTAGGAACTTTTCCACCCCTGAGCAATGAGAAACTGTTGGGAGGGGGGGCTTTGATTTCTCTGAATTAAAGCCTACCCTGAGAAAGGCTCGGGGCTGTACTTGGGACCCGAATGCCCAGTGTAGTCACCAGCTGGCCACAGAGACATTCTTTTGGCTATTTTCTGTGTTCGAGTGGGTGTCTCTGGTGGGTTACCTCGTAAGATTATCAAACATGAAAAGTTAATCTTAACTTTTAACTTAACCTTTTAACTATATTTTTCCCCAGAGAAATCTGGAATACATTTGATTTAATAAACGTGAAACAGATTCAAAATAAGTTTGTGCTGAGCAAAATTCTCCCCTGAGATCTCTGGGATCCCAGGAACACACGGTCTGAACTCGGGCTGAAAGAAATCTACACAATGCATTCTGTTTGGGCTTTTGTCTAGTTTATGGCATCTCGGAAAGGGTTACTTAGAAAGGCATGATTGCCTGTGGGCCCTGCTTTTACATCTTGGCTAAGTTTTGAGTTCTGCCACCTGCCGGCAGCCTGCCAGCTATCCGCGTGCCTGGTTCGCCAAGATGACGACTCTCCCCTTCTTACCAGTGTCCTCAGTGCTTCCCCAAGTACTTACCGCTTCCCAGTGTCCTCAGCCAGCTTCTGTCCTTAGACCCTGCTCCTCATGAGTGAGTGGGTGGGAGGAGTGACTGTCTCGGAGGACACGCCTACCCAACACTACACCCCTTCCTCCAGATCTCACAATCTTTCTGTCAATCTTCCAAAAGGGTCCCCGAGTCTTGGAGGGGGTGACAGATGCAGGATGATCTTTTCTTCTTTCATGTGGTGAGATATTGGACACCTGGGCTTCCCCATCTTTCGTTCTCAAGACGTGGGTGTTGATCCATCTCAGTGGTGAATCCCCTACTATAGAGACAAATGAAAGGAAGTAGACACGTCGAAACAAATATGGGTGTAAATACAAATGCCTAGAAGATACCCAGCAGGTGTACCATATTTATCGAATAGAATACTTGCAGCAGCTTCTCCACTGGGGCCTTCCCTGACACAGGGGGTTGACCTGGTCTACAGCACCAGATGTGTGTTCCACCCCCAGGAGTGGGCCTTAACCAATTAGAAATTGTCAGTTGTAAGTATGTTAGTCAAGCCATTATTGCACTAGCAGGCATTGCTTGGCATGTCAATAGAGTACAGCACATGGGATCCATCGTTGAGCAGAATCATAGGTGATCCTTCTCCCCCCAACCATCCGCATACTGCCTTCTGGCACTATGAAAGCCATCCATCCAGTGGCATGGAGTTTTCAGCTAAGTCTTGGCTTCGTCTCTCCTTCTCCCACGCTCACATCATGCAGGGTCTTCAGCAACATGGCCTTACCGACCTTTCCTGATGTACAACAGTCATTAGTGGCAATAGCCTTGGTTAATTTGAGGGCCTCTAGGATCTCTCTGGCCAACAGCTCATAGGGGGGCAACCACTCCTTGCTCTGTAATTTTTTCTTAACAGTTGTACAGTTTTGGGAGTCTTTGTTTTTATTTTTATACAGGATTAGTTGTCGTAGGCTTTTCCCAGCCATCTGGTGGGTACCACTTTTGTCTTACCCAAGCATGAAGCTCCCAAGAATCTTACAGCTATAGCTGGCCTTTGTTTCTTCAGGTGTCTTCCAAATGGGTTTCACATCTGTAAAACACTCGGAGGTTAACATTATATATTAAATCAAACATAGACAAGAGCTAACACAGAGTGGAAAGTTTTTATCCTTTTGTCTTACTTGTTTTCTCAACAGATGTCTGCTGGGTACCATAGCATGGATAAGAGACATTAACTTGTTTAGTTTTCTGCTATCTTTAGTTATCCCTTTGAAGTCATTCCACATTCTGGGAATTTTTACATGGAGCCTCTCTGTACCTTTTTATCCTTGATAAACTCATGGGTTCTGGCTCAAGTAGCCTGACCCTGCACCGGGCTAAGGAGGCAGATGGTTGTCTTGTCCCTGCTGCACCTGTTGGTTCCCAGAGTCAGACAGGCCCTGTTTTGACATCTCAGCTAAGCTTTGAGATCTGCCCACCAGCTGCCTGCCGACTGTCTGCACTCCCAGTTCACCAAGATGGCAACTATCCCCTTTTCCCCAGTGTCCTCAGTGCTTCCCTGAGTCTTTAGCACTTCCCAGCGTTCTCATTGTCTGTCCTTAGACCCACCCCCTCATGACCGATTGGGTGGGAAGAGTGACTGGCTCAGAGGAGGACATTCCTGCCCCACAGTTTGAAATCAGAAAAACTTATATTTGGGGGGGGGTCTTCGGGGATGATTCAGTGGAAAAGCTTTTGCCTCACAATAGGTAGAGCCTGAATTTGAATCCCCAACACCCATTTAAAAGTCAGGTGGGCATCAAGGCAAGTGTGGAGTCCTGCCTACAGTCCTAGTACTTGACACCCAGAGATAAGGGAATCCTGGAGAAACTGGGTAGCTGGACTAGCAGCATCAGTGAGCTCTGGGTCAGAGAGTCATTAAATAGAACAGAGAGAGGAAAAATTCTAAAGTCAACCTCTGGCCTCTGCATGCACATGCTTACACAAGCACACACACAAGCACATACATTTGCGCTTTGACATACATGCAAACATATTCTCATCCAAACATCATGGGCTACACAAAAAACCCGAATAGAATGTATCATGTTGGTTTTGTTGGTAGGATGTAGGAGAGATTTTGGCTTTACATTTGAAAATTTATTTATAGTTTAATTTTTCTGGCTTTATTAAAATGTACGTTTTTTCCTGTATAGATCCTCTCCCCTGTCTGCACACACTTTACCTCCCTGTTAAATTTCATATATGTATTTAAAGGCCTTGAAGAGTCAAATTTGTCTTCCCAATTGCACTTTGGTGTGGGTACATCCACTGGAACCTGGTCAACATAACCAAGTGGCTCATCTTTAAACAAGACTGACACGCAGCAGCCATCGGTTGCCAGTGCTTCCTCAGGATCAGTTGGGGGTTTTGTGACCACTTCCCCATGTCAGTGCTGGAACTTTGTCTGGCCCGAGCCAACAAAGTTCCCCTTTGTTTAGCAGTTCATTTTTATCATCTGTAAATTTAAGACCATCTTAATTTTAAAAATGCAAATTGAGGCCAGGCGTGCGAGGCAGAGGGAGACGAATCTCTGTGAGTTCAAGACCAGCCTGGTCTACATAACGAGTTTGAGGCCTGTTGGGGCTACAGAGAGATCCTGTCCCAAAAAGACAAGAAAAATTCCAAATTGGAACATGATTATTCAAAGCGATTTTGACCAGAAATGTTTCAGATTTCACGGCTTTGGATTTGGAATCTCCATAGGGTTTGGTGATTGAACATCCCTGCTCAGAAAATCCAAAACCCTAGGTGCTCTAAAATATGAAAAATGATTCTCCAAAGAGAATCATCAGATGGTGACACGGTTGCCAGCAGATGAACTAGCCCAGGTTTAATTTCTGTTCCCGAGATTTAGCCAAAAGAATGTGACAGTAAGATGGGAGCTATTTATAGATGCAAAGGAATCATTCAACTCAATACTATAGAATTTACGCTGGGAATGAAGTTAATAATGACCGGAGTAGGAATGACCATGAAAAAGAGGCAGCTGAGTGATTGAATATATGACACTTCGAGAAAGAGTTTGCATTTTGGTGAGACCCTGGTTCTAGAAACTTTATAACAAAATTCTAGTGTTAGCAAAACTAGCTATTTAGTTGGTGTACTGGCACATGTATTTGTCTTCAATATGGGAGAGACTGAGACAGGTAGATGGATAGCTGAAGGATGGCCTGGCCGATAAACTGAGACCCTGTCTCATAAAACAAAGACACCGACATACAAATTACTTTTCATAACTTCAAATAATTGCTCATAACCACAATCATTTTTCTTTTACCAAATTAATGCCACACTGACTCTTACGTAGATTCTCATCTGGTGTTTGAAATAATTACCATAAGGGTTCACCTAAATTTTGATATTTGCTGAGAAGACCCTGTAGTCTTATCTACACATCTCCTCGTGCCGTTTTGCTTTGTCTAAAGAGAACGATTCTCTGTGTTGCACAGACTAGCCTCAAGCTCTCAATCCTCCCTGTTCAGCTGGTGGTGTGGATGCCACTGTCTAGATTTCCCAACAATCCTGACCATGACGCTTCATTAAACCATTACTGAGCATAGTGCACTACTTTTGCACCTTCTGTAATTACATTTGATTCATGTCTGATATATTTTGTTGCTTAACTGTTGGATTTTTCGGTTTTATTTAATTATATAGATTCATTTCTTTTAACTTGAAATTATGTGATTTACCTGAATATTTAAAAATTCCCTTTTGAAATTTTATTTTACAATTTGTAACTCGAGATGAGAAATTATGTTGCATAACTAAAGTAGCGTTTTGTGTTTTAGAATTTGGCAGAAATGGAGAACAATAATGATAATCTACTTCTCTTTTTTTTTTTTGGTCTTTTTGAGACAGGGTCTCCCTGTAGCCCCAGCTGGCCTGGATTTGCTATGGAGACCAGACTGGCCTCGGACTCCCAGAGATCCACCTGCCTCTGCCTCCCGAGTGCTGGGATTAAAGGTGTGTGCCACCACACCTGGCGATAATCTGCTTCTTGGTACCTAAAAGCGAACTTAAAGAAGAAATGATGAAACTGCAACAAAAATTTATGAGAGAAATTGTAAGATATTTCAGATTGGAAAGGTGGATTAATGGAAGCACTGCAGTGTTTTATTCCCTGATGTGCGAAAGACATTGGTCTAGAAAATAAACATGTTTGCTGTTTCCTTTCCTTATACAGCAACAGGAAGAGTTGGTAAATGTTTGTCAGACCCTTCAGTACATGGTCTGTTGATGAGAAGATCTTTTGAAGAAGGAGCTTGAACCTAAGTGATGGAATTCAAATGTCAGCCAAGAAACACATGTTTAGACAAGTAATTTTGGTTAAAATGCTGACATCTTTAGTCATTAGCTTGTTTATCTCTCCTCATACTTCATTCAAAACCAAAGCTAGTTAAGTCACTACAAACTATTCCTGTATTTTAGGCATTCAGTTCTTTTGTTTTTCTAGTGAATTTTTCTGTCAGCACTGTTAATTGTTATCAATAAAGATGATTTAAGTTTAGATTTTTTGCCTTACTGTATCTATCATTCCCCAGAGGTATGGAGTTCCATTTCAGAATGTTACATTGATTTGTTTAATTTCGTTTACTGACTGAGTCTCAGCATGTTTCTCAGACTGGTGCTCAACTTTTAGCTCAAGGGATCCTCATACCTCAGCCTCCCAACTAGCTCAGGCTTTACAGGTGGGCACCACCAGGCCTGGTTCACATTGTTCATCTTTAAGGAAAACCCCTCTCAGATCAGTTTCCCATACTTTATAAATTGTGTAGCCCATTCTAAAAATGAAAAGTTCTTCTATTCAGTTGGTAAATTCATTAAGGAACTTAAGTTTATGTCTCAGAGTTAAACAGACAGGGCACTAATAAAACTGACAAGATTTATAGATACCAATTTTAAGACATGGACTTATGAAGGTTGTTTACACAGAGTATCGGAGTATCCTTTTCATTGGGCTTGGCCTGCAGTTAAATGGCACATGCCCTTAGTAATAGTTAAGAGTACATCATGGGGACTGGATGTACATCAGCAGTTAAGAGCACTGGTAGCTCTTGCAGAGGACCTGGGTTCAATACCTAGCATCTACATAGATGCTAACATCTACCCCATAACTCCAGTTCCAGGGGAATTTGATTCCTCTTCTGCCCTCCACAGGCACTGCAGGTCATGGGTGAACTTACACACATGTAGGCAATACACTCATACACATAAAATTTAAAAAATAAAATTTTTGTTAAAAAGCACATCATGATGCAGCTAGTTCCCATAAAGCTTGCATAGCATGTGTAGTCCTGGGTTTATTCCTTAGCATTGCCAACACCCATAGTTGTAAATATCCACTTCAGACTTGTGGAAGCTGGAGTCTCATGTGCAGCTAAGAAAGCAGTCTCCCCCAGAGTCACAGAAACACCATACCTAAGAAAGCCTATGTTCCCTAGAGTCACAGAAACACCACACCTAAGAAAGCAGTCTGTCTCCCCTAGAGTCACAGAAACGACACAGTGCTGTTTTATAAATTGACAGGTCCTGTGTAAACTATTATATTCCTTGGCCTTGGCATAATTTTTCACTTGCTACATGGATTGTACAATTAATGATAAAATTGTAGCACCTGCTAAATCCAATTCTGAGGTTTCATTCATGTCTTTGTCTTTGGTTTGATGTGAGTCTATGAGTCTCAGGGCTTCCCAGGACTTGTATGATGCCAGATGCTGGTATCATTTTAAATTAAGACTAGGGACTGGAGAATTTGCTCAGTGGTTAAGAGCACTAACTGCTCTTACAGAGGACCCCGGTTTGATTCCCAACACTCACATGGCAGCTAACAACTATCTTAACTCCAGTTCCAGGGGCTCTGATGCCCTTTTCTGACCTCCACGGGCATTTCACAACACGGATGCACTTACACATATGCAGGCAATACACTCATACATGTAAAGTAAAAATAATTAAAATATTTTTAAATTAAGCCTTAATCAAATAGCAGATGTCTACGCACATGTTTCTCAGCTGACACTTGAATTACATCATTTACATCTGAGCTCCTTCATCAAAGGAACATGGACTGAAGAGTCTGGTGAACATTTGCCAACTCTTACTGTTGCTGTTGAAGGAAAGGAAACAGTATAGGTGTTTATGTTCTAGTTCCCTGTCTTCCCTACATCTGGAAATAAAACATTTCAGTGCTTCCATTAATCCACATTTCCAACTTGAAATATAACTTCCAGTTTTTCTCATAAGTTTTCTTTACAATTTAGTCATTTCTTCTTTGAGTTTTCTTTAGGTAGCAATGAGTAGGTCATCAATATTCTTCTCCATTTCTTAGAAACCCTGAAAGGCAAAAGGCTGATTCAGTAATGCAACCTAATTTTTCACCCCAAGTTCAAAACTGTAAAATAAATGTTCATAGTGGAGTTTTTAAATATTCAATTAGCTCGCATTATTTCAAGTGAGAAAAATAATTCTATGTAATTCCGGGGAGACCAAATGAATGAAATGTAATTACCAAAGTAGTGTACTGTGCTCAGTAAAGGTTGAATGAGGTGCAGTCAAGATGGCTGGGAAAAGCTAGGCAGTAGCACAAACTCTGCCAGCTCAACTGGGAAGATTGAGACCTTGAGGCTCTTCTGTGCAATATAGAGAGTCGTTCTCTTTAGGCAAAGCGAAAGGGCATGAGGCGACGTGTAACTAAGGCTACAGGGTCTTCTCAGCAAAAGCCATAATTTAGGTGAACCCTTACAGGAATCGTATCAAATACCAGATTACAATCTACTTAAGAGTCAAGGTGACACAACTAAACAAAGACGATTTTGCTCCCCCACTCCAGCTCCTCCCCCTCCCATCCTCCTCCTCACACCCCTGTCTCTTCCTGGATCCCCGTGTCCTCTTTACCCCTAGTCTCACCTTGTTCCCCAGTTCCTTCTTGTCTCTAACCTTCAAGGTAGAGTCCAGTCCCCTGTCCTCCAGCTCAGTGCTTCCTTGTCCTCCCATCCCATAAGGACATCCCTGGGACCCAAGTCCCCTCATGGCCCCTAGTCCCTTGGTGTTTCTAGCCCTTCCTTGTCTCCCCTAACAAAAGGCCCTCCCTGTCCCCCTATCTCCCACCCCCGTTCCCATCCCATGCCCTCATCTGCCATCACAGTCAACCCTCAGCTGTCACAGGAAGCAGTGACTTCCCACTCTGTTTACCCACCTTCGACCCAGTCCCCCTCACCCCCAACAGCTCAAGCCCCTGTACTCAGGAGGGTCCCCTCCATTTTCCTCTCCAAGGCCCCAGGGAGCACCAACACAGAGGACTGGCCTCACGGGGAAGAGCTGCCTGAACTGGGACTCCACGAGGGGATCCAGGTCCCCGACCTACACCTAAACTGTACCCCGGGACCGATATAGACTTATAGGTGACCCCCTTCACCTCTGCAGCCTCTTTCAGCCGGATCCTCACCCCACAAACTCAGTCACTTTGCCTCCACAGGGAGCTTATGAGAAAACCGGCTTCAAGCAGGAGAAGAGCTGGTCTCTAATGGATACCTCGATGATTGGCTAAGCACCCTGCGCATGCGTGCATGGGATTGCGACTTCCATCCTGTTGAAGGGCAAGTTGCCCTTAGAGTCTTCGGTTGGTATCCAGCACCTGTGTCCTGCTAGTAGACAAGTCAGATACTTTCCAGTTGGAAAGTTCACAAAGTACACTGGACAATTTTAAGAGCTGGATAGAAAACAGGATGAACAGTTCCCTAACTTGTTTCAATTGGAGTCTCCCGTGTATGTTTTAATATATGCTGGGACATTTCTCCCAGTATCTGTCTGCTTTCAGTGTTTTCCTATGCTCATGTTGTAAAGCTACGACCCTTCTTAAAATTTTAACTCTCTGCAGAAAAAGCACAAAACTGCCACATGTTATCGAGATGGTTTCACGCTTAAATACTCATTTGGGAAAAATGAGATCCTGATGATGTCAGGATGTCCTTACAAGAAATAAGGCCTGTTTGTCCAGTGAGTTAAAAATTATTTTTGAATTGTTTTGTGCCCACAGATTCCTTGTGTACATGTGAGTGCACATTTGTGTGTATGTGTGTGCGCATGTACAAAATGTGCTATTTTTGTCACAATAGCTTCAAATAAAATTTAAAGATATCAGTTTGAAAATTATTTAAGTTTCACATGGAATCACTTTTGCTATGTTGAAAGTATTATAGCTAGAGGTAGGCCAGTGGTGGTCTGTTTCCCTAGGGTGCAGGCTGCACCACAGAACAAAATGTATGCAAATACTTATAACAACTCTTTTTTCTTTCATATTTGTGAAAAACAGTCTTAAAAGACCCAAGGTCATTTTCAACTATGTAAAAGTAAACAAACGAGGGACTGAAATTAGAGAGCTGTATGAGAAAATCCCAGAGGTATGTTGGACATGGTAACTGTGTGTTCTTATAAATCAACACATGGCTTAAATATTTTAAGTTCTGAGTACTTTCTATTTAGTCTTTTGTTCTGATGCAATGAATACATATATCCGCAAAATGCTAATTTGTCAGAATTGTTCAATGTAGGAAACTGTAATTTGGGAGATTTCCTGAAATATACTTCATGTTTAATAACACTCTAGTCAATCTCTGTTTAACTGAAAGTAGGAAGCCTATATATAATTTCTCCACAGTCTTTTGTCTTTGTTTCCTCAGTGTTTCTAAGCTACATTGCAGTTACGCCTGAACAAAACAAAATAAAACAGCAACGATAAAAACAGCCTGATTGTTAGTGTTCATTTTAAGGCCAAGAGTGAACCAGAACCCTGACAACATGATCATTCAGCTGTCTCAGGGAGCTGTGTTCTTGAGTCAGGCTTTACTCATTCTTTTGTGAGTATTTCCAGCATGAAGTGGTGCAGTAGAAGGTAGGATCCACTCTTACCTCACCATAGGGCCCTCATCACAGAATCTTGCACACGCCATGGACGAACACTGCTTACTGGCTTGCTCTTCTGACTCCTGCTCTACCTGCTTTCTTAAACAATATAGGCCCAGTTTCCCAGGGTGGCAGCACCCACATTGGGCTGGGCCTTCCCACATCTCTCAATAATCAAGAAAGTGCCACACAGAAATGGCCACACGCCAGTCCACTGTGGGAAGCAAGCGCCACCTAGTCAGCCAAAGATGGCGCCTTGGCTGGCTGCCAAGTCTCATGACCCTCGCTTGTTTACTCCAACTCTTGGCTGGCAGCCAAGCCTCGTGAGCCTCGCTTGTTTACTCCAACTCGTAAGTAAGCACGAGGAGCCGGATCATGTGCTGTCTGCCTGATCAGAGACATCATCAAGCATGACCCTGCTACGTGGCCCAATGAGCTGCCACTCTGCCTGCCTGCTGCGTGTGTGTGTGTGTGTGTGTGTGTGTGAGCCCTGATTGGTCCTGGCTGGGAGGAGGGCTGTTGGGAACAAACTATGTAAGGACTGAAGTGCGTAATAAAGAAGCCTGAACCTCACCTTGGTGTCTCTGTCGTCTTTCCTCAGCTCTGCTGGACAGAGTCGTGGCTTGCGGCAGTCCACTGGAGGCAATTCACCAATTGAGGCTCCCTCTATCCAGGTGTGTCAAGTTGACTACCAGAACTATCCAGCACAATTGACCCCTTGCCAACTTGCCAAACATACACGTCACTACTAAACCATCACCTTTCCATTTTTTGTCCTCAAGTTATGATGCTAATAATATCACAACATAAAGCCAGTACAAAGGTAAAAGATCCACACTCCTTAAAACATGCAAACATTTGAATTTCCCTAGTCTCTTTTAAATGAGTTTTAACTTTGGGCTCCTGCAAAAACCAAGTACTGTCTTATTTCAAAAGGAAAGAATTGGGCACACCTAAGCAATATATAACTCCAGCAAAGCAGTTCAAGGCTGGACATCTGGGAGTCGCTTGGGATCTTCTGGGCTCCAAAGTTTTCAGCAACTCCATTTCTCTGACTCTGCCACCCACAGCACACACAGCTCATCTCACAGACCCAGGCTGACTCAATTCCACACCTGCTGCTGCCGTTGGTGGTTGTCCAGTGGTCATGGCATCTCCAAAAAGGTGGGGTTTCCACTGAAGCTGATGTTGCACCTTCTCCAGTGGCTTTTCTGGCCTCTCAGGGTGCAAAGCCTGAGATTCAGGTTCTGGTCTCTTCTTAATCACAGCTGATTCTTCAGCCCCACCTGACCAGAATCCATATATTTATCAATTCAAGACATCATACAAACTGCCCTGAGAGTTTCTGCTTCTCTTTGACGCTTCACAAGCCAGGCCTCCATCGTTCCCAACTCTTTCAGCATAACTCTTCCAAGCTCCACACCAATTAACTCTAAGCACTCAATGGCTTTTCCAGGCCAAATTTCCCAGTGCTTCCACAATCCACCCTAAAACAACTGGGTCAGGTCTCTCACAGCAGTACCCCAGGATCCTGGTACCAATTTCTGTTCTAGTTTGCCTACAATTTCTGTGATAAGACACTCTGACCATTACCAACTTGGGGATGAAAGGGTTCATTTTGTTTACATCTCCAGGATCACAATTCATCAGGGATCCCAAGGTAGGAACCCAGGACAGGAAAGCAGAGGCAGGAGCTGAAGCACAGTCCATGGAGCAACACCGCTTGCTGGCTTGCTCCTCTGGCCCCTGCTCAACCTGCTTTCTTACACAACAGAGGCCCAGTTTCCCAGGGGTGGCACCACCCACAATGTGCTGGGCTCTCCCACGTCACTCAAAATCAGGAAGATGCCTCACAGACATGTCCATAGGCCATGCCAATGGAAGCAATTCACAAATTGAGGCTCCCTCTACCCAGGTGTGTCAAGTTGACAACTAAATCTATTCAGCACAGCCATGTAGCCAGTTCTGGTCCCAATAATTCTTTGAATGCATGCATCACATTTTAAAATTTTAGGTATTAGTTAATATATGTAGTTGTGATGTGTGTCTGTATCAGTCAGATGGCCACTTTTGTAAGTCAATACTGATTTCATGGAATGGGCTCCTGCCTTGGGCTAGAACTTTGTTTTTCATGCATGTCAGTGAGAGCCTTTCATCGGAGGAGCCAATCCTGTGCCCTAAATTCTCTGCCTTGAAAGAAAGGAATTTAAATTTTTAATTACATTTATTTATTTATTTTTAAATTTGTGTACTATGCTTTTGAGTACGGGTGATTATTTGTGTCTACCTGTGCCACAGTGACTGTGTGGGTAGATCTGAGGACAAGATACAGAAATCCCTTCTGTTCTTCCACCATTTCCTCGCAGGTTCTCACACTTGGGTGTTCAGGGATTTCAAAGTATTCCCATTTGCAGAGACAGCCAGATGACCTTGAGTCCATCAACTTGAAAGTTTCCAATAGCAAATGGCTTTATTTTTATTGTAGTTATTTATTCATTAGGGGTTTTGTGTGTTCATGTATTTAAATGTACTTGTGTGCTTCTTTGTGTGTCTGCGGAGGGAGGGTGCCCCATGCTACAGTGAATGACTGTGGAGGTAAGAGGACCACTTGCATAATTCAGCTCACTCCCTGCAACATTTGGATGCTGGGAATCAAACCCCCTTTTCCAAGCATGCGGGGACGATCCTGTTCACTCCCAGACATACATACTGATGGCCGTAGCTCTGCCACGTTCAAAGTACACACATAAAATAGCTGAACTTTATTAACACGTTCATTTATTTGTTTATAATTTGTTCTCTGTGTACACATGTGAGGAGTACCCACTCTCTACTGGGCATATTTGGAGCTCATAGGACAGCTGGTGAGATTCAGTTCTCTCCATCATGTACATTGTGGGGCTCCAATTCATTTTGCCAAGCTCAGTGGCCGGTGCCTTTCCTTTCTGTGTGTATTTACAGCCCTAAACACACCTCCAGGAATGCATACAAGAAACATGGCTTTCAAATTATTTCCATGTTTGCTTGTTTGTGTGTGTATGTGTGTTTTCAAAGATGGATGTGAAGATCGGAGGACAACTTAGGGAAATTCCTTTCTAGTTTTGAGTTTTCGTGCTGTACTTTCTTCACAGATAAACATTTTCATCTTGTTGGGAATTTCATAGACACGGGGTATCCTAAAGGGAGGTGAAACATTCCATCCTGCAGGGAAAGTCCATACTCCTGGGAAATAAATAATTCATTCAAAGGCTCCAGGAAGTCCCTGAAACTGACCAGTTAAACAATATCCCTTGCTCCCCAAGGCTATGTAAACAGCAAGGACTAGTGAGAGACACTCAGCTGCCTGGAAGAGAGAGGCACTCCTATCTGTTGAGTTGCCTGCAAATTGTGTACTTATTTCCAGGTTTCCAGCTTTGGTGAGCCAGCTCTCATAGCAGGCTAGGCATTGCTGATGCACCTCTCTGTGAGTCATTTCTACTGCAGTATGTTCCCACCAAAGTCCATCAATCCTGTGGAAAAGTTCTACAAGTCGAACGCCTAGAGATAACTCAGGACACAGGACTCAAAAGAAAGATCACAAACATGATCAAGGAATTTAATGAATTTAAAGAATACACAAATAAATCAAAGAATTAAAAGAATATAGGGATACACTTCTGACTGAATTCACAAAAGAGGTAGAATCATTGATGAAAACTCAAGGTGAAATGAAGAGGAAAGTGAAAAACTCAATTAGCCAATTTGAAACAATGGGAGAAAGCCTCGCTTATAGAATGAATTAAGTGGAAAACAGAATATCAACACTGGAGAATAAAGTTGAGGAATTGGACCACGGAAGCAAAGATTATGAAAAATCAAAATAAAATCAAGAGAAAAAAAGAAAAACACAGGAAAGGACTATGCAGATGATGTCGGGCACCATGAAAAGGCCAAATCTACCTATCACAGGCACAGAGGAAGAAGAGGAATTTCAGGTTAATGGTATTGACCAGATATTAAAGAGGGTTGTAGAAGATAATTTTCTAAAAATTTTGGAAGACATCCCCATACAAATACAAGAAGCACATAAACACCAGAAAGACAGGACCGGAAAAGAAACTCACAATGGCATATCGTAGTAAAAAGACTAAATCTACAAAACAGTGAGAATACTGAAAGCTGCAAAAGAAAAACAACTCACATACAAAGGAAAACCCATCAAAATTGCAGCTGACTTATCAATGCAAACTATGAAGGCCATAAGAGCATGGACCAAGGTATTTCCAACTTTAATGACCATAGATGCAAATCCAGAACAATTTATCCACCAAACATGTCTATTTTAGTTGAAGGGGAAAGAAAAATCTTCCACTACACAAATAGGATGAAAGAATACATGTCCACAAAACCAGCTCTTCAAAGAACACTTGAAGCAAAAGAAATAAGGGAGAAAGGAACAACTATATCCCAGGGGCAACAGTAACAAACTACATGAAGATATCATTGCAGAAACACAAAATTAGACAAAGAATGCAAACAGTATTCAAAACGATGTCAACAAATACACATCTTTCAATAATAACATTAAATATCAATGGACCAAACTCCCCAGTCAAATGACACAGGCTAGTTGAATGGATTTCCATTTTGTTGTCTGCAGGAAACACATCTGATCTTAAAGGAGAGGCACTACCTTAAGGTGAAAGCATGTAAAAGAATCTTTCAAGCAAATGGCATGAAGAAACAAGCAGGGGTTGCAATTCAAATATCTGACAAAATAGACTTCAAACTAAAACTAATCAGAAGAGATAAAGAGGATTACTTCATTCTGATCAAAGGAACAAACCAAGAAGATATTACAATTATGAATATATATCCACACAACTCCGGTGCACCCAAATTAATAAAAACAACACACAGGCCATTAACATACTCATTAACCCCAACTCAGTAACAGTAGTGTACTTCAACACCCCATTGTCCCCATTAGGTCAACCAGCAAAAAATAAACAGACATCTGAATTAAATGATACCATGCACAAAATGGACCAAACAGACAGCTTCCAAATATTCCACCCAAGTACCAAAGAATACACTATTCAGCACCCCATGGAGCTGTCACTAAAACTGACGACATACTAGGGCACAAAACAAACCTCAACAAACATAAACACTTGAAACAATTCCCTGCATCGTATTAGACCACAATGCAATAAAGCTTAAAATCAGCATCGGAAGAAGCCCTAGTAACTACAGGAACTCGTGGAGATTAAACAACACACTCCTAAATGATGAGTGTGTCAAAGGAAAAATTAAGAAACAAAAGTATTCCTGGAATTAAACAAAAAAGACAATGAAACACAACAAAACCTCTGGGACACTTTAAAAGCAGTCCTAAGAGGGAAGTTTATAGCTCTCAGTGTCTACATTAAAAAACTGGAAAGACAGGTCTGGCTTTGGTAGGCTAAGGCTGAGATCCCACCAGACAGCCTAAGAGGGTGGGTTCAGACCTCCATCTGTGTAGTGGCTGGGATCTCAGCAGAGCACCAGAGAGTGCCTAGTTCTGGCCTCCCTCTGCCCTCCATCTAGCAGAGGGCCTGAGAACCCAGGGGACTGCCTGAGAGCCTCCAGATCCTGCCTCCACGTGGTGATGAGCTTCGGTAATTGCGTCACATTGTGAAGCCTGAGTGTACGTGACTGGAACCTGAATTGGGCTTCTGTGGGTACTCCTGAATAGCTGATCTGAAGCCATCAGTTCCCTCCAAATTAAATCTGAGAGAACCTGAACCCTGTACTGACCAGCTTTACATAACCAATAAAGAAAGGATCTAGGCACCCGGATAATACAGAAAGAAGCATACTTCAACTTAATTCTCATATCAGAATCATAAACAAAAAAGAAATTCACATGCTAAAACCACAACGAAAGAATAATAAAATGGAAAGCCAAAATGCTGTGTCCCCACCAAACTTCACCAATTCTGTAGAAGAGTTTTACAAGAAGAACCCCTAGAGATAACCCAGGACACTGAATTTAAAAGAACAATCATAAACATAATCAAGGAATTCAACAAATTTAAAGAACACACGAACAAACAAACAAACAAACAAACAAATAAAAGAGCTAAAAGAAGATAGGGAAAAACTTTTGAATGAACTCACAAACGAGATAGAAACATTGAAGAAAACTCAGGCAGAAATGAAGAAGGAAGTGCAAAACTCAATAAGCTGACTTGAAAGAATAGGGGAAAGCCTCACCACTAGAATGAATGAAATGGAAAACAGAATATCAACACTGGGAGAGAAAATTAAATAATTGGACCACTCAAGCAAAGATTATATTTTTTTTAAAAAAACACAAGAATGAAATATGCAAGAGATGTGGCACACCATGAAAAGGCCATTTCTACGGATCATAGGAATAGAGGAAGGAGAAGAATTTCAGGTTAATGGTGTTGACCTGATCTTAAACAGGATTGTGGAAGAGAGTTTCCAGAAATTAAGGAAAGACATCCCTATACAAATACAGGAAGCACATACAACACCAAATACACATGATCAGAAAAGAAACTTCCCACGAAATATCATAGTAAAAACACTAAATGTATAGAACAAAGAATACCGAAAGCAGCAAAAGCAAAACAACAAGCCACATAGAAAGGAAAGCCCATCAGAATTACAGCTGCCTTATCAATGCAAACTATGAATGCCAGAAGAGCCTGGACCAAGGTATTTCCGGTTCTCGATGACAATAGATGCCAGCCCAGAATACTATACCCAGCAAAAATGTCTATGATAGATGAAGGGGAAAGAAAAGTCTTCCATGACATGTACAGTCTTAAAGAATACATGTCCACAAAACCAGTCCTTTAAGGAATACTTGAAGCAATACAGAGAGCAGAAGGAGGAACAACTATACCCTAGGAGAAATGAAAGAAAATAAACAAAGATATACCCTAGGAAACACAAAATTACACAGAGAACACAAACAGCAATCAAAACGATGGCAACCAATACACATCTTTCAATATCAACCTTAAATATCAATGGACTGAACTCGCCAGTCAAAAGACACAGGCTAAATGAATGGATTAAGAAACAAAATCCATCATGATATGGCATTACAAAAATCAATTTATTGTGTGTGTGTGTGTGCACACCTGTGTGTGTGCCCATGTGTCTGTATGAAGATCTGTACACAGTGAGGCATTTCAAGGGCGCTTATTGCTCCTCCTGGAATGCATACTACAGAAAATGCTTTAAAACACAGAGCTCCCTGCAGGTTGGATATGGTAATGGGAGTGTCAATTTTTTGTGTGCTATGTGTTTGCTTCCATTTATATTAAATGTTTCACGTCCCATTATGTTTGGGACACATACTACATTGCAAATTAATACAATAAAAGGGAAATTTTAGCAGGCTAAATGTTAGATAGTATCTATCATTTTTTCCTCCTCAGGCAGTTAATGTCACTCACACCCATGATATCTATCTTCATCTGTTCCGACTATAAAACTGAAGCTCAGTGCGAGCTGTTTTCATATGCCTCTGATGATCATAACCACAGTAAATCCCACTATCCTTTTCCAAATGAATTCACAGGCATGTCAGGTGACACTTTCAAGCACCAATCTTTGCATGAACTATGGTGAATCCCTTCTGTATTAGTCAGGGTTCTCCAAAGAAACAGAACTGAAAGAATGAAAATATATATAGAGAGAGATTTATCAGGTTAGCTCACAGGATGGAGTCCGAGTAGTCCAACAATGGCTGCACCACGCTGGAGAGGCTGAGAATCCGTAGTCGCTCAGTCCACAAGGCTGGATGTCATCCCAATCTGGCGCTGAAGGTCTGACAAATTCCGAAAGATCAGCTAGTCTTCAGTCTACAGCAGCAAGATGAACTCACCAGTGAGAGAGAAGGCAAGCAGCAAGGAGCCAGGCGTTCTCCTCTGCCATGGCCTTTTATACGGGCTGCCATCAGAAGGTAACACCTACATTTAGGGTGTGCCTTCCAGCTTCAGATGATCCAATCAAGTAGATCTCTCTCATTTCAGTTAATTCCAGATCCAGTCAAGTTGACACCCAGGATTAGCCTTCACACCTTCTAATAACCAGCCACATTCATGGAAATCAAGCAGAACTCTGTGTGCTAATGTGCAGTGAATTCTAGGAATATAGTTGGAGGAAGAAGGCAAGTTCAGAATCCACCGTATACTACAAAACCAATTGGGAAGTGCTGGGAGTTTTTTCTATAGTAATAGACTTGGAAGGTTTCCAAACAAATAACATGTCTACTTCTAGAAGTAAGAAATCAAAACAGTTGTCCTATCACTCTAATGTCTCCAATTGCTGTGGTCTTTTTTAGTGAGATTTAAACGGTTTATGTGACAAAATCCCATGAATACACTCAGTGTACAATAATACTGTCACAGGAAATGGGTAACCATAAATAATACAGGATATCTACAAGCAGTTTCTTTATGAAGAGTCTAGTTACATTCATAACAATCTCAGAGATGTGTGCTTACCATCAAGCAGAAGTCTTGAAGTAAAAAGGTGAGGGTGGACTAGGTGAAGAAAGAGGGAGAATTCCAAAGACATGGAGTTCCATAGGGCATAGGATGAAGTAAAGCGAAAACCAAAGGACTAATGAGCACAAGTGTATTTGAAGCAAGAATAAGGCATATTTAAATGCTGATGATCATGTAGCGTAAAAGATGGAACGCTTTTGTAAACTGAATGTACAGAAAACACTCAAAGTACTTATGTTACTTGAGTAACTCTTGGATAAAAGTATCAGATGAAGCCCTTATTGGAAATTGCCACAGTAGCTATGGTTTTCATCTTGAACCAGAAATACAACTCTGTGGAATAGTGCATACTTAAGATGGGTGAGGCCCTGGGTTGATCCCTCAACACCACACACAAAACAATCAAACTTTTGTCCTAATTTCAAGTATTTACTAATGGTGAAGGAATAAATTCTTCCTGTATATGTTTATCAGTTAGAAACAGATAAAATGCCTAAACGTATTTTTTTAAGTTGAAACTGAAACTTAAGGAAGTTGGGGTAGCGAGGGAAAACAGAATTACGCATGGCAAGTCAAGGAACAAAGGTTTTTGCTTCTAAAAGTCGTTACTGTTGTTCCAAATGATTGATCCATTGAAGAATATGTTGACAAAAATTAGTAAGTTTGATAGGAACAAAAGGGAACATTTGTGAAACAATTTGTTCATAGATTTCATTGTGTAATTACGAATATTTTAAATATTTTATTTTATTTAAATTTAAATTTTATTTTAAATATTTTATTTATTTTTATTTCATGTGTATTAGTGTTTTGCCTGCATCAATGTAAGTACACCCATGTCATGCAGTTCCCACAGAGGACAGAAGAGGGCATCCTATCTCCTAGAACTGGATTTATAGATGAATGTTAGATGCTATATGGGAGCTGGGAATCCCACCTCTTTCATTTTCAAGAGCAGCCAGTGCTCTTAACTACTGATTCGTGTCTCCAGCCCCACTTATGGATATTTTAAATGACACAACATGAAAATCAACTCTCACCAGGAATGCTTCATCATTCTGTAGAAAGTGATTAACACAGAAAGCCACAACTGGCCAAAATGTAGAGTATAAGAGACTGCAGAGTGTGTATCCCTTGATAAGACTCATTAAAATTCACCTACCCAGGGCCTAGGGACCATTGTGGAAGAGTGGGCAGAAAGACTGTAAATGTAGGGGGTGGTGGATGACCACAAGGAAACAGTCTTTCAGGCTTCAGGGAACTTGGTCCTATGAACTTACAGCAATGATGACAGCATGCACAAGACCCGTGCAAACTGAAACCAGACAAAAACTCAGCATAGATTTGGGGAAATGGGTAATAAACCTGAACTTCAGCTGAGGAAGTATTGGCAACTGATCATTGCTGGGTGAGGGAGAGTTGGTCTTCCCCAGGGGAGTGATACTCCATAGGCTGACCAGAGTCACTTAGGGACACCTGGGGGTAAAACTTGACTCGATAGACCTTAACATATATAGCAGAATGCATGCAATCCGGGGGGGGGTTGGGGCGATGTGGATGGGGTAAGGCATCAAAATAGATTAAGATGTGTGAAATGCACAAAGATTCAACTAAAAACATACCCGTTGACACTTGGTTGAGCATTCCAGTTAATCTTTTTTTAAAGGTTTGTTTCATTATTTTAAATTATGTTCATGTATGTGTCTACGTGGGATGTGCGTGTGAGTGCAGGTACCCTGGAGGGCAAAGGCTTCAGATCCTCCATAGAGTTGGAGTTAAAGGCAGTCTTCAGCCACCACGAGGGTACTGGGAACCAAACTTGAGTTCATTCTCTGAACCTCTGAGACATCTCCCCAGCCCTCTGAATCTTTGTTTCTGATGGTGTTATTTGATGGCCTACCAGGCAACTGACAGCAGATAAAATACTGCCATGGACAACAAGAAAGGTAACCTGAGGGCAGGGTTGTTTCCTTGCTGCAATCAAGACCCAATTTGTCTTATTTTTTTAAATTTGTAAGGTGCCCTCCTAAAGTGAGTTCATGTACCCAGTATAACTACCAGACTGTTTGAAAAACAAAACCCAAACTTTTCATTTCACATATATTTGTCTTCTGCACCAAATTGTTTTTATTAAATCAGGCCTTAATACCCAAAGAGATAACACGGGCATGGGTATTAATAGGTCCGTTTAATCCAGCGTTTTGACGGAACCATACTCACAGCCCTGAATTTGTAGCGGGAGTGAATGCTAGCCACAATGAGGACATTAACAATGTCATACAACTTGGGGGTGTACCCAGAAGGTACATAGATAAAATCCATGGTAAAGAATATGTAGTCCTCCAAGACCCCAGTTCTTCCATTGATTTTGGTGATGAAGACCTGTGATGAAAAAGGACAGCAATGAGTGTGGAGACCTATAACTCATCACAGTAGGCTCTGCACCCCACCCTCTGTGGCTCTAACCAGCAGGTCTGCCCCCCATGTTGATTCTCTACTGTCTCACACTGACAACACCTGGCAATTGTCTAAACAACATCTGAGTTCCCATCCCAGCTCTCCAGAGTTAAAGAAGAGACACAGGATGAGCCCTGTGACTCTGATGAGAGAATGTGCTCGTCATGTACCCACCATGGCCTCATGCTCTACTTCACTGGATTTTCTACTCATTCTCAGGCTGACTCCCCAACCTATGAACCACCTTTCTCAGTATAGCGAACAGCCCAAAACAATGCACTCTAAGTTTTTAACAATTTCCTCATAGCCAAGATAATTTTCTAAGTGTTGTCTACAGAACATCCTAATACATACAGTATAAAAGTTAGAAATTAAGGCTATGCACACCTTACATAATTTATAATTACTTTCTTTTCAGTAAGTAAATGTGTCCGCTTTAGCAGGGAGTATATTTCCACACTGACCAAGTAAAATTCTGGTGAGACAAAGATCATCAAGGAAGGACCGGCAACTACCATGACAGGGGAAACATGGAAACAAATTACCTCATTCACATTCTTGGAGGTCAGTGGGGTCACACTATGGATATTGACGTGACTTGTGCCTAAATTCATGGAGTAGTCCATGAGTAACAAATCTCCTTTGTAAGGCATAAATCCTAAAACAAACAAGACAATTACAAGTGTAAGTGTGATTTCCCCTGGGTCATGCCACATTTCCTAAGTTGCTTTGTCACTGAATACTCTAACCTACATTTTCGGGATGTAAAGTAATTTTGCCAAAGATTTTAACAGATACCTTGAATATAGTCCTACTAGAAGAGTAGCTTACAATATTTCTACACTGATATGTCTGTCTGTCAGGCAGGCAAATAACTGTGTCTCAGAGGGAACATTTTGGTAGGAGCACTGACTTTCATCAAGTGCTCACTTTCACCATCTCCTTTGACAGAGGCAGCCAGGTACATAGTCGGAGCACATGGTGGAGTAATTGGTCCAAGCCAAAATCACTAAGCTAGGAATAAAATCTTAGAACCTATCTGTTGAGCTCTCAGAGTATTATAAAATGAGATTGAGAGAGGCTGGAGGAAGGAGGAAGTGTGAGAGAGAGAGTGACAGGGTTCTCTGTACCCTTGCTTTGAAATGATCAAGGTATTTTCAGAATAAATCCCTTATACCTGTAGGATGTAGCGATTGACTTGAAATGGAATGGAGCCAGAAGTGGTGGGAAACGTTTATGATCTCAGCACTCAGAAAGCTGAAACAAGTGTTGCCTGAGAGCAAGTACAAGCCTTGGATACACTATGAGCCAGAGAACTCTATCTGAAAGTCCAAAAGCTTAAAAAATAGCAAAAAACACCAGAAAATTGAAAGAATGATAATCACGCATCTAAAAAGACAAAAACTAAAGAGTTTTTTAGTGAAAACCATACAGACATGGTCTAGTCCATTTGCATGGTAAATGGTGCCAGCAGACTAATAGAACTTTGCTTATTTTGTCTTTGTTGTACCTTATTTCAAGTTCTAAGGGCAACTCTCAAATTCTCTAGAGCTTGTAACCTAACCAATGGACTGCATGCATACTGACTGTGCTGTTGTTTTAAAATCGTGAAGCACACCTTTCGGAAGAAGACGTAGTTGAAAGGAACTGCCGTTGTTAACAAGGAAGGTGCCTGCTGTTACCGAGGTTACGCACCAAACAGCAAGCCTCCTGTCTTCTGACGGCGCTATAGGAAGCATAGGCGCAGTCAAGGGCTTCACCTATTTGAGAAGGAAAGTGCTGAAACTAAAATAAAATTGCTTACAGTCATTTGTACACTTGCCAATCATTCCCCACCCAAACAGCTACATTTTAATAAGTTGGCCAGTCACAGATGTAAGGAGGCTTGGAAGACATAAACTCTTTTGTCAGTCATTAAGAAGTTTATTATTCACAAGGAAATCACCCTGGTGTAGAAGAACACTTTTAAACAAGTGCTCTCAACACTACCATCACGGACATGGGATTCTGGCATATATTGTGCCTGTGCTTATTCTATGGATCGATAAGTGAATTCTAAATAGAAATTGCATGCCTCTGCTTAATGAACTCAAAGTATTAGGTTCATTGCTTAGAAATACTGTCTTTGCCTCTCAGAAACTCAAGATCCAATAGTATAAAACGGACAATTATGAACTTTTAAGCAAGTGAGTTCAGGGCTATAAATTAAATTAGAAAATGATCTTGTAAGTTCCCATAGGGAGAAATCTTAAACCGAGGGACAATCAGGGGTATAAATTCGAGAAAATGACCTTTGAGATATGAGTGAAGGAATAGACATAGGTTACCTTCACCCAGGCATCATGGCTCACACCTTTAATGACAGACTCAGAAGGCAGAGGGAGGAAGAACTCTGGGAGTTTCATCCAGACTGGACTACACAGTGAGTTCCAGACCAGCTAGGGTCACGTACTAAGACCCTGTCTCAAAAAAAAAAAAAAAACAAAAAAACGAGGGGATGAAGGTATTTGGAAAGTGGGAGGGGAGCAGATGTAAGTAAACAGAGACAGGAACAATCAGCACTATTTCAGAGACTAGGGAAGGAAAGCTTTATACGGAGCATCTGGGCCGGGGTGCAGAAGCATGAGATAAAGGGAGGCAAGCAACTACACAGGGAAAAGCTTACAAAGACAAGTCACAATAGGCCTAAATTAATAGAAGATATGGAAGAATAAAATATTCTGCACTGTCAAATATAATGACCCAGATTTGGGATAGTTTTCCTTTGCATATTTTGTCATTAAATAATGATTTTTATATTAAAAATGGAATAGGGGCTGGAGAGATAGCTCAGTGGTTATGAGCACTAGTTGCTTTTCCAGAGGATGTGGGTTAGATCCCCAGCAGGCACATGGTGGCTAACAACTGTCCATCACTCCAGATCCTAGGGGATCCGACACTTCCTTCTAACCTCCTTGGACACTGCAGAACATGGGCACACTTACAGACATGAAAGTGATACATTCATGCATATAAATTTAAAAAATATTTTAATAATAGAATAATCACACGAGCATTAAACAGAAGGCAATTTCCCATAAAACATCTTTCTGTTGCCTAGACACAGTGATTGCCTATTATTTCTTGTGCTCCAGGGTTGATTTTTGTTCAGAAACACATAGTTCTTGCTTGCAATTCAAATTTTAACATTTCATATACTATTAAAATAAGCACATGAACAACACAAAATATTTCAGAAAAGGGTAATATGGAATCATCATGAGTATATGTATACTCACAGACTATAGTCTGCATTATGTGAATCTTCATTTGGCTCCCCTCATTACTGGTAGGGGCAAAGTCCTTCCCTGGTAAGTTTGACCCCGCCCACTGGGACTTGACTCCCACAAACTGATTCAGCCTCCTGGCTCCCACATCCCAATCTCCTTCTAGCCGTGGGTGCAGGCCCACTTCTTCTCTTGGCACCCCAGACCTCTGGGCTACCCTCTTGGCCCAGATCCACCCACTGCTTCCTGATCCTTTGCACCCAGACTAATCTAATTCTTCAGTCTAGTACCCTAGAGCCCTCACAACCTGTCCCCACCCTCAACTTGCCTTTGCACACCTGAGACCAGCCTTCCCTGGCTGTCTCCAACCCCAAACTGCCTGGGATTCCTGAGACCAGCCTCCTTCCCTAGTATTTTTGACCCCACCCACTGTGCCTGATTCAGTCTCCCAGCTCCCACATCTTGTTCTCCTTGTAGCTGTGGGCATAGGCCCACTTCTTCTGCTCTTGGCACCCCAGATTTTGGACTACTGTCTTGCCCCAGATCCACCCACTGCATCTCGATCCTTGGCTCCCAGACCAACCTAATTCTATAGTCTAGCTCCCTAGGGCCTCCACAGTCTCTCTTCATCCCCAATTTGCCTTTTCACACTTGATTCCAGGTTTCTACCCTGGCTGACCCCAACCCCAGCTTGCCTGGGATTCCCAGACCAACCTCCTTCTCTGACTGCCTGAGAGTGGCTGAATCTTACCTCTACCTAGCAAGTGTCCCAAATTGTACTGTGCCTTCTGGCTAGGGGGACCGAGACCTTAGGAGGAAGTCTGAAACCGTCTGATTCTCGTCAGACTTGGGACTCTGTGGTAACTCCTGAGCAGCTAGACAAGAGCCAACGAGCCCTTCCAAAATAAAATCAAAAGAGAGAATTGGAAGCCTAGACCAACCAGTTTTTCATATCCAATAATTAAAGAACGAAGGCACAGAAAGTATACAAACAGAAACAGACGTAAAAGCAACAAAGGAAGACTTGAGTCTCACAGAAGAATCAGAAACTACAAAAGAATCTGCATGCCCAAAGTTATAGCAAAATAATAATAATAATAATAATAATATGAAAAACCCAAATAGTATGTCATCACCCAGCACCAACAGTCCTATAGAGGAGGAGTACAATGGAAACCCCCTGGAGATAACACAAGACACCGAATTCTAAAGAACAATTATAAACATAATAAAAGAATTCAATGCATTTAAAGAACACACAAAGAAATCAACGAACTGAAAGAAGATAGGGATAAACTTTTGAGTAAATTCACAAAAGAGTTAGAAATATTGAAGTATACACAGGGTGAAATGAAGAAGGAATTGACACACTCAATAAGCCAATTAGAAAGGACAGGAGACAGCCTCACCAATAGAATGAATGAAATGGAAAACAGAATATCAAGACTGGAAGATAAAGTTGATGAATTAGACTGCTCAAGCAAAGATTATGAACAATTTAAGGGAACGCAGGAATGGAATACGCAGGAAATGTGTGACACCATAAAAAGAGCAAATCTACACATCATAGGCATAGAGGAATGAGAAGAATCTCAAGATAACAGTATGGACTATATCTTCAACAGGATTGTAGAAGAAAATATCCCCAAATTAAAGAATGACAAGCCCATACAAGTACAAGAAGCACAAAGAATACCAAATAGACAGGATCAGAAAAGAAACTCCACATGGCATATCATAGTAAAAACACTAAATGTACAGAACAAAGAGACAGTACTAAAAGCAGCAAAAGAAAAACAACAAGTCACATACAAAGGAAAGCCCATTAGAATTACAGCTGACTTATCAATGCAAACTATGAAAGCCAGAAGAGTCTGGACCAAGGCATTTCCAGTTCTAAATGATGACAGATAGCAACCCAGAATACTTTGCCTAGCAAAAATGTCTATTATAGTTGAAGGGGAAAGAAAAGTCTTCCATGACATAAATAGCCTGGAAGAATTCATGGCCACAATCCTGCCCTTCAGAGAATTCTTGAAGCAATACAAAGAGCTGAAGAAAGGAGTAACTATACACAAGGCACAACGGAAAGAAACTAAATGAAGGTATAACTGTGGAAATGCAAAGCTAGACAAAGAATGAAAACAGAAATCAAAACAACAGGAATCAACACATATTTTTCATTAATAACTTTAATATCAATGGACTGAACGCCCCATTCAAAACACACAGGCTAGTTGAATGTATAAAGAAACAAAACCCATCTTTTTGTTGTCTGCAAGAAACCCATCTCACTGTCAAGGACAGGCGCTACCTTAAGGTGAAAGGATAGAAAAAATTATTCCAAGCAAATGGTACTAAGAAAAAAGCAGGAATTACAATTCTAATATCTAACAAAATAGACTTCAAACTAAAACTAATAAGAAGAGTTAAAGAAGGCCACTTCATTCTGATCAAAGGAACAATTGCCCAAGAAGATATTACTATCACGAACATATATGCACCAAACTCTGATGCACCCAAATTCATAAAAACAGTACTACAGGACTTTAAGACCCAGATTAATCCCAACTCAAAAATAGTAGGGGACTTCAGTATCCCATATTCTCCATTAGACAGGTCAACAGGACAAAAAATAAACAGACATCCGAATTAAACAATATCATACACCAAATGGGCCTAACAGACACCTATCGAATATTCCACCCAAGCACCAAAGAATATGCTTTCTATTCAGCACCCCATGGAACTTTCTCCAAAATCGACAACATACTGAGGCACAAAACAAACCTCAAAATGTACAAAACGAGTGAAATAATTCCATGCATTCTATCAGAACACAATGCAATAAAGCTTAAAATCAAAACTGGAAGAATCCCTAGGAACTACATGAACTCATGGAGATTAATCAACACACTCCTGAATGGTGAATGGGTCAAAGGAGAAATTATGAAATAAAAGTGTTCCTGGAAATAAACAAACAGGACAATATAACACATCAAAACCTCTGGGACACTTTAAAAGCAGTCCTTAAAGGGACATTTATAACTCTAAGTGCCTACATTAAAAAATCAGAAAGAACACAAATAAACGACTTTACATTGCAACTCAAGACACTGGAAAAGCAACAACAAATAAAACCGAAACTCAGCAGACAGGAAGAAATAACAGAAATCATGACAGAAATTATTGAAATAGAAACAAAGAAAAAAAATACAAAGAATGAACAAACCCAAGAGCCAGTTCTTTGTAGAGATAATATAGACCCAGTGCAGTTAAGGAAAGAAGAAAGAAAGAAAGAAAGAAAGAAAGAAAGAAAGAAAGAAAGAGAGAGAGAAAGAGAGAGAAAGAAAGAAAGAAAGAAGTAAAGAAAGAAAGAAAGAACCTCCAAATCATCAAAATCAGACATGAAAGGGGAAACATCACAACAGACACCAAAAAGATCCAGAATATTATAAGGGACGATTTAGACACCTATATGCTTAATTTGAAAACCTAAACAAAATGGATGTGTATCTAAAATCATGGCAAATCACAAAAACTAAACCAAGAAGAGTTCAACAGCTTAAACAGACCCATAACACATAAGGAAAATGAAACAGTAGTACAAAACCTCCCACCGAAAAATAGCTCAGGCCCAGATGGATTTACAGAATTCCACCAGACATTTAAAGAAGATCTATAGCCAATACTACTTAATTTACTCAAAAAGATAGAAAGAGAGGGAGAACATCTAAATTCCTCTTATGAAGCCAGCATCACTCTAATACCAAAACCAGGTAAAGATACAACCAAAAAAGGAAGCTGTAGACACATACCCCTAATGAACATAGATGCAAAACTTCTCAACAAAACACTTGCAAACCCCATACAGACACACATTAAAAAGATCGTCCACCATAATCAAGTCAGCTTCACTCCAGAGACGTAGGGATGGTTCAGTATAGGTAAGTGAATAAATGTCATAAATCATATAAATGGACTCAAAGAGAAGAACCACATGGTCATCTAAATGGATGCAGAGAAGGCCTTTGAGAAAATTCAACATGCATTTATGTTCGGTGTTCTTGAGGGAACTAGACTGAAGGGAACATACCTCAACACAATTAAAGTTATATACAGCAAATCCACAGCCATCATCATCCTAAATGCAGAAAAACTGGAAGCATGCCCATTAAAATCAGGAACCAGACAAACTGCACACTGTCTCCTCTCCTTCTCGATATAGCACTTAAAAGTCTTTCTGGAGCAATAAGACAAGAGAAGGAAATTAAAGGAGTACTAATTGGAAAAGAAGAGATCAAATTATCCCTTTTTCCAGATTATATGATATTATATGTAAGAGATGCCAAAAAATTCCACCAGAAAACTCCTAGAAATGATTAACACTTTCATTAAAGTGGCAGGGTATAAAATTTATATACAAAAATCAGTAGCCTTTCTATATACCAGCACCAAGTATTTGGGGAAAGAGTGCATGGGAATACTTCCATTCACAATAGTCTCAAATAAGAAAAAATATCTTGGAATAAACCTGAACAAAGACATTACCTACCTCTACAAGGAAAATTTTCAGTTTTTAAAGAGTTGGCAGAAGACAACAGAAGATGGAGGGACCTCCCATGATCATGGATTGGAAGAATTAATATTGTGAAAATGACATCCTACCAAAATACAATTCAATACAAAATTCAATAAAATGCCTATCAAAATCCCCATGACATTCTTCACAGAATTGGAAAAACCATCCTAAGATTCATATGGACACAAAAAAGACCCCGGGTAGCCAAAGCAACCCTGAGCACTAAGAGCAATGCTGGGGGGATTGCTATACCAGACTCTAAACTATATTACAGAGGTATAGTCATTAAAACATCATGGTACTGGCACAAAAATAGACCTGTAGATCAATGGAACAAAATTTAAGACCCAAATATGAGTACACACAATTTCAGGCGCTTCATATTTGAGAAAAGGGCCAAGAATATTTACTGGAGGAAAGACAGCATGCTCAGCAAATGGTGCTGACAAAACTGGATCTGGACACGTAGAAGAATGAAACTAGAACCTTATCTTTTACCTTGCAAAAAGGTCAACTCCAAATGGATCAAAGACCTCAGTGTGAAACCTGAAAGCCTGGATCTGTTAGAAGAAACATTGGCAGTAACATACAAGATATAGGCTTAGGAAAGGATTTTCTAAATTGGACATCAATTCCTCAGGAAATAAAATCAAGAATCAACAATTAGGACCTCATTAAACTTAAAATCTTCTGTACATCAAAAGAAGCAGCCAAGGAAGTAAAGAGAAAACCCACAGGGTGGGAGAAAATCTGCACCAGTGACACATGTGGCAGGGGTTTAACATCCAGAATATTTAACGAACTCAAAAAACAAAGAATCAAGAAAACAAGCAGCCCAATTAAAAGAGGAGCTAAGGACCTAAACAAACTTCGCAAAAGAAGAAATAAAGATGGCTAAGAAGCATCTTAAAAGGTGTTCAACTTCGTTAGCAATTGGGGAAATGCAAATTAAAACCACTTTAAGCTTTCATCTTACCCCATTCAGACTGGCTAAGATGCGCAAGAGAACAAATGATACCAAATGCTAGCGAGGATGTGAGGAAAGGGGATCGCTCATCCACTGCTGGTGGGATTGCAAACTTGTGCAACCCATATGGGAAAACTGTGGAGAACCCTTAGAAAACTAAAAATGAACTACCACATGGCCCAGTTATACCACTCTTTGGCATATACCCAAAGGACTCATTCTGTTGCAGAGACACTTGTACTTCCAAGTTTTTTCGGCTCTTCTCACAATAGTTAAGAGATGGAAGCAACCCAAGTGTCCCTCAGCTGACGAGTGGATAATGAAAACGTGCTACATTTATACACTGGAGTTCTATTGAGGGGTAAAGAAAGACAAAATCATCAAATTTGCATGTAAATGCATGGAACTAGAAACTGTTATACTAAGTGAAGTAACACAGATTCAGAGAAAGAAATGACATATGTTCTCCCTCGTATGTGGATCCTAGTACCAAATCCTTAAAAGCGAATATGTATCTAGACTTGACTATAGGAACCAGAATAATGAAAAGAACCAGGGAGGTAAAGGGAAGGAAAGAACCCGAGAGAGATAACAGTAGGAAACAGGTGTTACTTAACAGAGATATGGATAAAACTGGATTTATTTAAATGGGTGGAGGGAGGAAATGTTATGCAAGGAACCTTGGGGATAAAGGGAAAGAAGGAGCTCAAGAGAGGTGGGTCCATAGCAGACAGGGATTACCAAGGGAGAAATGGGGGAAATGAGGGCACTTTAAATGGGGAAAACATGGTGGAAGGTTTAGACAGTGAGGGAAAGGGGAGAGATAAATAATACCCAGCTTGTTTTAAAAAAACAAGAGAGACTCATGTTAGTCCAACAACCGAACGCCAATTTACCCATACATTATTTCTATATGAGTCCATGTTTATAGCTAAAGGCTACATAACAAGAAAAAGTGCCAGACAGGAGAAGCCTTCCTTTGAGTTTTTAGCCAGGGTGGTCCAAGAGACTCCCAAAATTACTCAGGCTGTTGCCATAGTCTTTGATGGCCTCCCAGAAATTGAAGGTAAGACCCCACCGCCGAAGACAGAATATGCTCCGGACACAGAATTTGAAACAACAGAGCTGCGACTGATCTGAAACCAGTTCCCCTGGAGGCCAGCTCTCATAGCTTTGGAGAGTGCTATGCGGGTGTCAAGGGAAAACATCGATGGATGATCCAATACCAGCTCAAGACCAAATAACCACATCAATGGCCAGCACAGCATACGTCATTGGCGTAGTAGTGGCACTTGTTTCTTGGGGGCAATCGATATCTACCTCACTGGACTTAAAACCCACTCAAAGGGAGAAAACACAAGTGTAGTAATGTAAATATAACCAAATACACTGGCTGGAGTGGTCGTAGATCTTAGAGAAAGCCTTAGACTGTCACATCACTAGACTAATATGATTTCTTATTATGGGCAAAATATGTATCCTTATATTTACAGACAAATATCCCAGTCACCAATCATCAGAGAAGCTCGTTTTGCACAAGTCGGAGACTATTACCAAGTACCACAACTGGTCACATATGGACATAGTCTATGAATTGCCCACGCCTGAGGGACACATCTATCATCTACAGTGCAACCTCCACGCCTAAGCTCATGGAACATAGAGCAGGATGAAGAAGAGGACATTAACGATCTGTTCGTTCTCAGTAATGAAGCTCCCTCATGCACCAGAGGGCCAGGATGATGAAAGGCCACATATGGCCAAATCCTACAGATCAAGAGTCTACTGAGTGCTAGTCCTTGGACAGGACTCCTTTATTATACTTCACCGACCCGAGGCTCAGGAACCGTCGGGAAAAGGGGGCAGAAAGATCGTTAAGAGCTGGGGAGGTGGGGAATGACCGTCTGGAAACAGAGTCCTACAGGCTCCTGGGAACCTGCTCATATGATTATATGGCAATGGTGTCAGCAAACACAAGCCCCATGGAAACTCAGGCAGACAAAAACCCAGCATAGAACTGGGAAATTGAACAACAGACCCCAATCTTATTTGAAGAAATATTGGCTACTGATTGCTGCTAGGTGAGGAAGAAAGAGCTGATCTTCCTAAAACAAGGGACCCTAGATAGGCTGACCTCAGTGGATGGACCTGTTCTGGGGAATGTCTGGGCACACCGATGACACAGTGGGCTTTAAAAGGGATGACAGAGTATATGGGCTCCAGTGAGGGGAATATAGTAGGGTGCCATGGGGTTGGAGGTATAAAGATGATTAAGATTGTTTGGGATGTTCTGTATGAAATACACAAAAATTCAATAAAAACAAAAAAAATGAAAAAGAAGATTTTCAAGACATTCACAATAAAATGAGGACCCTGTTTCTCAGTTCTCAATTATATGGTGGTTTTATAATAATCATAATATGTCAGTGATTATTGTTACTGGCAAATAAGCTTTTCTGTGTCCTTTGGTGGACAGAAACTATTGGAGCAGTGTAGTTAAGAATAATTTGACAATAGCCATTGACATGCAAATATTTGAAGTGAAGTGATGTTTAGAGAAATCTTTTAACCTTCCAAAATTTACAGAACTTAGAAATCTGCTGTATCTTAAACTGAATTGTTCTATGAAAGATTATGAAATACACAGTGCTTGTCACACTAATTCTACTAGATTGAACGCATAGTCAATCGGCTTTTTGCTAAAAGAAGGAAATTGTAGGAATATATAGGTTCATCTTTCACTGCATTGTCCAAATACTAGGAAACTCAGGAACAGTCCTTCAGGAACTGAAGAAACATCATTGCAACCAAATATTAGAACATCAGTTTTGCTAAGGTCATAGGAATAAGGTGTG
>NW_008335453.1:0-1149 GCF_000622305.1 Nannospalax galili | reverse complement strand
TTGTGTTAGAATGCTTGATGTTAATAATTGCTATTTAAGTTGCAGATTGAAGTTTATTTAAAAAAATCACTCAATGAATTTTGGCCCAGAATTGGAACAGAATTTCTCAAAATTTATGAAACCGTGTAAACATTCTTTCTGTTTTGTACTTTGTACTTACACAAAACAGCATTCTCAGTATTGACAATTATAAATTCAAAATATCAACTCAGAAAAATATCAAAGATACTCTTTATTACACAATATCAAATATTCAGCCAAGATTTAACTCTATGTGAAAATAAACAAGCACATCCATCTCAATGGTGTACAAAATTTCTTTCATTTTTAAAAAAACATTTATTTATCTTTATTTTAAGGATATGAGTGTTTTTCTTGCATGTATGTAAGTGCACAAGTGTGTGAAATTTCCTTTCATCTTTAATAAATGTTAAAGTATGTATGCCAAAGAATTAAGAGGGTCTCAGATCACTTGGAGCTGGAGTTACATGCAGTTATGAGCCACCCAACATGGGTTCTGGAAATTGAATTCTAGTCCTCTGCAAGAGCAGCAAGTGCTCTTAACTGCTGAATCATCTCACCAGCTCCAAAATAAATTTCTTTAGAGTTTATTACCAGTAAAAATTTGATTCGTATACCTATTTTATATACCTATACTTGTTACTTAGAAATTTATTGGGGGAAAAAAGTCTCAGGTAGAAAATTTGAAACTCTGCTATAAAATCACATATATGTATGTATATATAGTAAATTAATTATTCCTTGGCCTCCATCAAGCACAATGGTAAAACTTCTGTCTCAATGAATTGCAGATCTCTGTCTACTCAGTTCTTGCACCTGACTAGTTGAGCATGGCTGGGGATAAACACAGTCAGAAAACAAGTCTCATTTTAATGTCATGACCACCAACCTCAAGCAGGTCTCCAGGATTTCCCACACACTTACTTTACATCTCTAAGGTGACTGTTCCATGCCTTCTTTCTTCTCGAACTTCCAATACATGTATCTCTCATTTTCAACCAATAACCATACTTTTAATTTATCATCTTACTGAAAAAGTTTAGGAAAGAAACAATTTGAAGAGCAGTTCTAGATCCACCCCCCACAGCTCTCTCAACATATCACAATCTGTCATGTGTGCGAACACAA
>NW_008335452.1:5685-9017 GCF_000622305.1 Nannospalax galili | reverse complement strand
CCCTTTGACGTGCATAAGCTCGTGTCACCTGCCATTTTTGACGTGCACATTTTGGCGTCAGCTGGCGTCTCTGCCATAAAGATTGTCGTGTCACCTGCCCCTTCTGATGGGCAGACGGTCGTGCACCTGCCCCTATGACGTTCAGACATTTGTGTCACCTGCCCCCTCTGACTTGCAGATGGTCGTGTCACCTGCCCCCTCTGAAGTGCAGATGGTCATGCACCTTCCCCTCTGACGTGCAGACATTTGTGTCACCTGCCCCCTCTGACGTCCAGATGGTCGTGTCACCTGCCCTCTCTGACGTGCAGATGGTCGTGCACCTGACCCTCTGACGTGCAGAAGTTTGTGTCCCCTGCGTGCAGAAGGCCGTGTCACCTGCCCCCTCTTACGTACAGATGGTCGTGTCACCTGCCCTCTCTGACATGCACATGGTCCTGTCACTGGACCTTTCTGATCTTCATAGTGTCATGTCACTTGCCCTCTCTGCTGAACATAAGGTTGTGTCAGTTACCCTCTCTGATGTACAGATGGTCGTGTCACCTTCCCTCTCTGTTGTACAGATGGTCGTGTCACCTGCTCTCTCTGCCGTACACATGGTTGTGTCACCTGCCCCCTCTGATGTGCACATGTTCATGGCCCCTCCCCTCTCTGACGTGCACATGGTCGTGTCACCTGCCCTCTCTGACTTGCAGATGGTCCTTGCCATGAACCAAGACTCTGTCCAGCAGAGTCCAGGAAGAACGACACGGACACCAAGGTGAGGTTAAGGCTTCTTCTTCTTTATTATGCACTTCAGTCCTTATATAGTTTGTTCCCAACAGCCCTCCCCCCAGCCAGGACCAATCACGGCACACACACACACACACAGCAGGCAGGTAGAGTGGCAGCTTATTGGGCCACGTAGCAGGGTCATGCTTGATGATGTCTCTGATCAGGCAGGCAGCACGTGATCAGACTCATCGCTCTTGCGTGAGTTGGAGTAAACAAGCGAGGGCCACGAGGCTTTGCAGCCAGCCAAGAGTTGGAGTAAACAAGCGAGGGTCACGAGGCTTGGTAGCCAACCAAGAGTTGGAGTCAGGAGGCTTGGCAGCCAGCCAAGAGTTGGAGTCACGAGGCTTGGCAGCCAGCCAATGCGCCATCTTTGGCTGACTCGGCCACACTCGCTTCCCACATCTCCCCCTTTTTGTTTAATTAGAAAGGTTAAAGGACCGTGCCTGTCTTAGGTTGCCCCCTTCCATGTAACATCGTTTCCCGTCATCAACCAAGAGTTGGAGTCAGGAGGCTTGGCAGCCAGCCAAGAGTTGGAGTCACGAGGCTTGGCAGCCAGCCAATGCGCCATCTTTGGCTGACTCGGCCACACTCGCTTCCCACATCTCCCCCTTTTTGTTTAATTAGAAAGGTTAAAGGACCGTGCCTGTCTTAGGTTGCCCCCTTCCATGTAACATCGTTTCCCGTCATCAACTGCTCAGCAGCTTGGCTGGCAGTCTGTCTTAGGTTGGTATGTACGTGAGGGAGTCTTACCCATCTTTGACTACCGGTCCAGCATGGTTAACCATACAGTGGGTGATCCTCCTGCCTCGAGCGCTGCCATGGCCTGAACCAACATCTGTTGATTCACTGCTGCATGTTACCTGGTATGCTTGATATACCATAACATCCCTCCACACGCTACAACGAGGAGGAATCCCCAGAGTCCCATGCCTCCCCATTCTTTCAGGAAGCTGAATGTAGTTCTCATAATCTAGACAATCTCGACCCGTGTGTTGTTCACAATGATCACAGGCAAAGTCGAGAGAGGAGAACAGTGGGTACCAGGTGGTGGAAACAGTCCACAGAAAACACAAACAGAGTCCAAAAACCCAGTCCAAAAAAAAACTGGGAACATAGGATGCGATGATGGATGGTGCAATGATGACACAGGTGGCATAGAGTCAGGAGATGCTGCAAAGCGGATGAGACATTCAGGTCCCAACATGAATTGTCAGCATCTGCGGAAAAAACATAAACATGCCCACTCCCCCAAATGAGCATAAGGGAGAATGTCAGCTGTAGAGTGACCTAAAGGTGAAAAAAAGAGGGCAAGAGGGAACACATGGTAAAACGGACAATGAGTTAGACAACGGTGCCTGAAAACTGCAAGGAACATACTTTATATCGCCTTGACCCAAACACAATCAGGGTCCTGCAGGAAACCACGGACACACCTTCTCAATAAATGTCAGAAAGTTAGTTAATTTTTTGTGAGCGAACTTTCACATCTCTTGCCTTAAGCATGAGTGTAGGCATAGAAAGGAAAAGCAGATGACTGTTACCTTGTCCTACGTCATTGGTATAAAAGCCAAAAACCTAGAAGAAGAATATCAACCTAGAAGAAAATGTCCTAAAAGGAAGAGTTAATAAAAGGCAAAATTAAGAATGTCAAGGCAACACTTGACTGGACAAGAGACTCTCTCCTGGTTTAGAAAACCGTTGATTCCATGGCACAACTGGAGTCTTTCATGTAGTCCAAGTGGAACCTATAAAAAGAACCCTACATAACTCAAGAGACATAGCCAAGGCAACAGAAAACAGACAAAACCAAGGAAAATGTAACTCAATAATGTGGCAACGACTCTCACTAGTAAGAGCAGAGGCAGAGAGAAAGTCAGAAAAAATACCTATCATAACCATCCACATCCAGGAACATCCCTCTGCCATACTTGATTAGGAACTGAAACAGAGTAAAGAAAAATTTATGAGCACCTCACGAGTGATTCCTGCCACTAATCACCCGATCCTTACTACCTGTAGCTCCTGCCAAGAACTACCTGTAGAGCTCCAAGACTTATTGCAAGCGGCCTCTGCCACAAGCCTTCCTTTGCTGAAAGTTCCAGCTGTGAGAAGAGGCTTTCTAGCTCCTCCTCTTCAAGAGACTCCCCTTCTGACTCTCCAGGCTCACCCTTCACTGATACTTCCTCCCTCACTTCCTCTAGTACCTGCACTCTCTGAGCAATATCCTGGTACTTGCCAGAGGTATCTCCCAGGCATGACTTAACCATATTCCATATGGCTAGGGTCCCCGGAGGGAGGTTCCCCGGCTCATCAGCCTCCTGGAGGGCTATACCCAATCTATCCCATAGCAGGGGATTTATATATCCTTCCTCTAAAAACCATTGGGTATGCTGCGCCACTGCCTCTAAAAAATTGTTCACAGTTTCACTTTTCAACTTAATACCTCGCGTCTTTAACAGTCTCACCAGAGTGAGTTTTAGTTTCTCTTTGAACTTTAAGGATCTCATTGTATTCTATGCTTCGCCACTTGCTCATGGAGTTTTCTCTCTGTCCCTCTATTC
>NW_008335452.1:0-3205 GCF_000622305.1 Nannospalax galili | reverse complement strand
GCCTCCTTGAGATCCTTTCCAAGCCTACTCCAAAGCGGGAGATTAATAAATCCTTCCTCAAGAAACCAAGGAGCCTCATTAGCTATCGTATCCAGAAAATTTTCTACTGTCTCAGCCTTTAGTTTTATCCCACTTTTCTTCAGCAGCTGCACCAGCGCGATATGCGCTTTCGCTTTTGAACTGCTGGAGCCCATGCTGTAAGAGCGTTCTTTATAAAGGTTATTCTAAGTCTGACTTCGTCCCTGTCTCTGGGAACCTAACTTGGTCCCTATCTCCGGGAACTTAACTAGAGCTACCTCTTCGCCGCTATCTGCGGACCTTACCTTTAAATTTTCTTAGGCCTTGCAGAGTTCCCCGTACAGGCCACCACTTGCCGTGAACCAAGACTCCGTCCAGCAGAATCCAGGAAGAACGACACGGACGCCAAGGTGAGGTTCAGGCTTCTTCTTCTTTATTACGCACTTCAGTCCTTATATAGTTTGTTCCCAACAGCCCTCTCCCCAGCCAGGACCAATCAGGGCACATACACACACACACACAGCAGGCAGGCAGAGTGGCAGCTCATTGGGCCACGTAGCAGGGTCATGCTTGATGATGTCTCTGATCAGGCAGGCAGCACGTGATCGGGCTCATCGCGCTTGCACGAGTTGGAGTAAACAAGCGAGGGTCACGAGGCTTTGCAGCCAGCCAAGAGTTGGAGTAAACAAGCTGGGGTCACGAGGCTTGGCAGCCAGCCAAGAGTTGGAGTCACGAGGCTTGGCACCCAGCCAAGGCGTCATCTTTGGCTGACTCAGCCGCCCTCTCTTCCCACAGGTCCTGTCACCTGCCCTCTCTGCCGTACACATAGTCGTGTCACCTGCCCCCTCAGACGTGGAGATGGTCGTATCTCCTGTCACCTCTGACGTGCCCACGGTCATGTCACCTGCCCCCTCAGACGTGGAGATGGTCGTATCTCCTGTCACCTCTGACGTGCCCACGGTCATGTCACCTGCCCCCTCAGACGTGGAGATGGTCGTATCTCCTGTCACCTCTGACGTGCCCACGGTCATGTCACCTGCCCCCTCAGACGTGGAGATGGTCGTATCTCCTGTCACCTCTGACGTGCCCACGGTCATGTCACCTGCCCCCTCAGACGTGGAGATGGTCGTATCTCCTGTCACCTCTGACGTGCCCACGGTCATGTCACCTGCCCCCTCAGACGTGGAGATGGTCGTATCTCCTGTCACCTCTGACGTGCCCACGGTCATGTCACCTGCCCCCTCAGACGTGGAGATGGTCGTATCTCCTGTCACCTCTGACGTGCCCACGGTCATGTCACCTGCCCCCTCAGACGTGGAGATGGTCGTATCTCCTGTCACCTCTGACGTGCCCACGGTCATGTCACCTGCCCCCTCAGACGTGGAGATGGTCGTATCTCCTGTCACCTCTGACGTGCCCACGGTCATGTCACCTGCCCCCTCAGACGTGGAGATGGTCGTATCTCCTGTCACCTCTGACGTGCCCACGGTCATGTCACCTGCCCCCTCAGACGTGGAGATGGTCGTATCTCCTGTCACCTCTGACGTGCCCACGGTCATGTCACCTGCCCCCTCAGACGTGGAGATGGTCGTATCTCCTGTCACCTCTGACGTGCCCACGGTCATGTCACCTGCCCCCTCAGACGTGGAGATGGTCGTATCTCCTGTCACCTCTGACGTGCCCACGGTCATGTCACCTGCCCCCTCAGACGTGGAGATGGTCGTATCTCCTGTCACCTCTGACGTGCCCACGGTCATGTCACCTGCCCCCTCAGACGTGGAGATGGTCGTATCTCCTGTCACCTCTGACGTGCCCACGGTCATGTCACCTGCCCCCTCAGACGTGGAGATGGTCGTATCTCCTGTCACCTCTGACGTGCCCACGGTCATGTCACCTGCCCCCTCAGACGTGGAGATGGTCGTATCTCCTGTCACCTCTGACGTGCCCACGGTCATGTCACCTGCCCCCTCAGACGTGGAGATGGTCGTATCTCCTGTCACCTCTGACGTGCCCACGGTCATGTCACCTGCCCCCTCAGACGTGGAGATGGTCGTATCTCCTGTCACCTCTGACGTGCCCACGGTCATGTCACCTGCCCCCTCAGACGTGGAGATGGTCGTATCTCCTGTCACCTCTGACGTGCCCACGGTCATGTCACCTGCCCCCTCAGACGTGGAGATGGTCGTATCTCCTGTCACCTCTGACGTGCCCACGGTCATGTCACCTGCCCCCTCAGACGTGGAGATGGTCGTATCTCCTGTCACCTCTGACGTGCCCACGGTCATGTCACCTGCCCCCTCAGACGTGGAGATGGTCGTATCTCCTGTCACCTCTGACGTGCCCACGGTCATGTCACCTGCCCCCTCAGACGTGGAGATGGTCGTATCTCCTGTCACCTCTGACGTGCCCACGGTCATGTCACCTGCCCCCTCAGACGTGGAGATGGTCGTATCTCCTGTCACCTCTGACGTGCCCACGGTCATGTCACCTGCCCCCTCAGACGTGGAGATGGTCGTATCTCCTGTCACCTCTGACGTGCCCACGGTCATGTCACCTGCCCCCTCAGACGTGGAGATGGTCGTATCTCCTGTCACCTCTGACGTGCCCACGGTCATGTCACCTGCCCCCTCAGACGTGGAGATGGTCGTATCTCCTGTCACCTCTGACGTGCCCACGGTCATGTCACCTGCCCCCTCAGACGTGGAGATGGTCGTATCTCCTGTCACCTCTGACGTGCCCACGGTCATGTCACCTGCCCCCTCAGACGTGGAGATGGTCGTATCTCCTGTCACCTCTGACGTGCCCACGGTCATGTCACCTGCCCCCTCAGACGTGGAGATGGTCGTATCTCCTGTCACCTCTGACGTGCCCACGGTCATGTCACCTGCCCCCTCAGACGTGGAGATGGTCGTATCTCCTGTCACCTCTGACGTGCCCACGGTCATGTCACCTGCCCCCTCAGACGTGGAGATGGTCGTATCTCCTGTCACCTCTGACGTGCCCACGGTCATGTCACCTGCCCCCTCAGACGTGGAGATGGTCGTATCTCCTGTCACCTCTGACGTGCCCACGGTCATGTCACCTGCCACCTCTGACGTGCAGATGGTCGTATCTCCTGTCACCTCTGACGTGCCCGCCGTCATGTCACCTGCCCCCTCAGACGTGCAGATGGTCGTGTCACCTGCCC
>NW_008335451.1:1099-6249 GCF_000622305.1 Nannospalax galili | reverse complement strand
CAAGTAAGATATGCCCGCTGGCACAATCGTGCCATGACTGTTATAGAGGTACCCAACTGCTGATTGGATTTCTGGCCTGCTCCACAGGAAGAATTCATGCCAGGTACTATAAACTTGGTCAAAAGGCCATTGCTGGGAAGGTCACAGGTGAAGGGAGGGAGGAGGGCAGGACGCACACATAGCATACATACACACACACACACACAGTTGTTTTGATATATGGACATATCAAACTGCCTTCTAAATATTTATGTTTCTACCTACAGATTAGTGCTGCTCTCACCTTGATCAGAAAAAGTTCTGCTTGCAGCAGGTGATAGTTAATTCAGAGCTACCTATAGATTAGTGCTGCTCTCACCTTGATCAGAAAAAGTTCTGCTTGCAGCAGGTGATAGTTAATTCAGAGATTCATAACTGGTAAAAGTACTAAGAATAAGTGACAGTTAAGTGCTCAGCCCTGTCAAATGGAATTCCCCTGCCCACCAGACAATGGCCTGAGGTTTTCAATGAAAACAGAAATATAACTGAACAGTAATCAAAAGAAATCTGTTTCACAAAAGTGGCTAGATACATGCCTGAATTCACCAAAACTTCGAAATCTCAGCAAGCACGGTAGTACACACCTGAGAACACTTGGGAGACTGTGGGAGGGGCCGATACCCAAGTCAGTGGTAGAACACCTGCCCAGCTTATGCCAGGCCCAGCTCCAGCTCCAGCTCCAGCTTCAGCCCCAGCACTGAATAAAGGAAAGAGGAAAATAAAAACAGACTCTCAGTACAGCCTTTTCCCACCACTGGCCAACCCTGAACATCCTTGAAAACTGTCCATGTGACCTAGAGATGCAAGACAATGCATGCATCACACACAGAACACCTGGTCCTTTGCTCACCCTGGGCAAATAACTCTGAGACTAGGAGACCTTCCCAGCAAGGTTCCCAGACCCATGTGATAGGCTGTGCCAGTTCAGAGAAACCACCCAGCACAGCAACAGCATTATAACCTAAAGTGACAGCCACAGCATGACCTGGAACCTCTCATCTAGGGACTCAGGAGGTAGGACCCTCCCTTGCTTCTCAGCAGGCACAGACCTCCTCCCAGAACCCATCTCCATTCCAAGCCAATGACAGCCGCAAACCTCCACTGGACACCAAGCTGAACTCATCTAGGCTCTTTACAAGATGGAGGTGATAGTGCAGGATCCTATATGGACTCCTCCACTTTGCACAGACCATCCTTCCCAGGAGTCTCCAAGGTATCCCACAGTAGGACTAAGGAAGTACCCCGCCCCTGAACAGGATCTGAAAAGGCTCTGGATATTTTCCATCATGTCCAGTGCAGAACCACACACACAGGCAAGAGAAAAGACGCTGCACAACGCACCTCCATCTTCCTGCTGCCCCTGGGGGAACCTTCCTGGTTTTTCTTATCCTAGAACTGGTAAAATGTACCAAATGCAGTTTCCAACTGAGCTTGAGGTCCTCTCTAATTCTAAAACTCTACAGTGGTCAAGTCTCCAGGACCTAAAGATCTCTAGGACCTGGGCACCTTCCACTAAATTCTGCCATAAGGAAGTCAACCCCAAAACCAGGAGTCAGGACCAGTCAAGGAACTGGCCCTGTAAGGACCATCATCTATCCTTGCATCTATCCTCTCAGGCTGAGCCCCATGTGTCAGGACTGACAGCACGTACCTGACAAAATGTCACTTCCCAAGAGCTGGAGCAGGTGTAAACGAGCTGATGTCTATAAAGCTACAATGCTTAGCACAGGTTATAAGTCACACATGGAAAAAGAAGTCCATCACCATTAGAGGCATCTCAAACAGTTCAACATGCTAGAACTGAAAGTCCAAAGCACAGAAGTCAAGAGGAGATAATGCAGTATAAGAGGCAACCAAGGTCAGCTCCTGGATAGAGCCAACCTGACAACATCTCTCAGGGTCATGGTTAGGCATGAAAGCAGTGTATGAGTGACAGGTGCCAAGGCCAGCAAGACACTGGGCTGGAGGACACATGGGCCATCCCACCACATGCTAGCACAAAGGGGAGGAAGTGTACATATTGGGGAGAGGAGCCCACTAGATAGGTGGTCACATGTTTCAAGGAACTCCAGGGACAGACACTGTCCTACAGATCTCAAAAACAAAAAGTAGCATTCCAGCAGCATGTCTGTGGGCAACTCATTCTCCACTGATTGGCAAGGCACAGAAGATCAGGAACTGAAACTCAAATGGGGTCAGGAGTGTGGCTCAGAGTAGCAAACAAGCTGCTGGACCCCATCCCCAGCAACAGTAACAAAAAGCACCCCAGGAGTTTCTCATCTCATCAAAATTAGAATAAAACCCACACTTCCACACTTGTCTTGGCCCACAGAAAAGGAACAGAGTCCTAAAGAAGAGCAAGGTTCCAAAACCAGGCTGCCATGTTGGGCCTCAACATGACAAAGCCTCCATGCCTCGGTGGCCTCATCCACACAAAGGAGAGACAGGAAGGATTCTAAATAACTGGGTCACACACTTGATGAAAGGCTGAAGAAAGGAGACACCAGATCAAGGCCCTGCAGCTGGAGCAGTAGCGGCCATTCAGGAGGCTCGCTTCCCTCAGCCTCTCCTAAACACACCTCTTAACACTTAGCTGGCCTCTGATCCGTGGGGCTCAGGTCTACCTCAGGGCCCTCTACACTAGCCAACCTTGTGCCTGGGCTCCCTCCTTCCTTCACATGGAATTTTCTAAGCCAAAAGATCATCCACAGAGGTCTTCCAGACCCTGGGCCTTACCCAGCCCCTGCCTACTCCCAGAATCCTGTGTCTTCTCATCACCCCTGTCATCATCAGACCTCTGCCTGCTGGTTCATTTGTTTCGTTTCCAGATATCCCCAGGAGTGTGGACTTTGTAGAGCTGCTAAGACAATGGGCACTCAACAAGCAGCTGATAAATTAATTCCACAGTGGCTATCCACTTATGCACAAAAATAAGCATCTGACTGCCAACACATGGCCAACATCTTAGAGAAGCAAATCAGAAACTACAGAAGCCCAGGGCCAGCAGCATCCCAAGCGATCTAATTCCATTTCTGCTGCCGTGATATAGTATCTTAACAAAAAGCACCTTGGGAAGGAAGGGTTTATTTGGCTTACAATTCTGGGTTATGGTCCATCACTGAGAAGACAAGGCAAGAACTCAAGCAGCTAGCCACATCACATCCATGGTCAAGAGCAGAGGGAAACTAATGGATTCTTGCTTGCTTCCTTGCTTGCTTGCTTATGTTAGCTTTCTTCACTCTACAGTTCAGGTCCTAGTCCACAAAAGAGTGGCCACAGAGACCAGGTCTTCCTACTTCAATTGACAATCACAACAATCCCCCACAGACAAGCTCCAGGCCAACCTGATCTAAATAATTCCTCATTGAGATGCTCCTCCCAGAGAGAATTGTGGCAAGTTGGCATTTAACACTAATCACATCAAGGAAGCCCAACCACCGTGCACTCAGCAACATTCTAGTAACAGTCAAATCTAGACAATCAAAACTCACAATGTGACGATGCACACACCAAAGGAAGACAGCTAAGGCAGAGACAGTCTCTGGAAACACACACAGAGGAAGCTTTAAATTCCACCATGCAGGCAGATCCACATGCTGGGCAGGACTAACCCAGCACCTGTCACTAACCTAGTATTTTCTCGTCTCTAATCAGACCCCCAGAAACAGGTGAACCAGAAGCTGGCTGAGGTGGAGGCTTATGTTGTAACACTGAACAGGAAAGAAGCAACCCAGTCACCCCATTCTCCTCAGGTGAGAACAGGTCAAGAGTAGCGGCACTGACTACAGCTCAGTTACTTATCTCCTCTTGACTAACAAGATGCTCCTGGAGAAACCTACCAGGGCTGTCTCTAAGTTTCTTCTATTCAGTCCATGAACTTACAGACCACTGATGAGCTTATGCTTAGGAAAAAGAGGAATGTTCCAGAACACTCCTTTAGAAAGGGTAAATGCCTTTCTAAAACCTCACTTTACCTAACTAGAGGCTGAATTCCTTTGGCACTCTTTCAACTTTAAAGGTAGAATGAAAACCTCATGGCTCACTCAAAGGAAGCCCAGCACCTAGATCCATCCAGCTGGTTCCATGCCTGGTTACTTGTGCCACACTGGAAGAAGGCACGGTGTATTTCCAGCTTTCCAGCATGTACTTCCTGTGGCAACCCTTCTTTCACATCCTCATTCACAAATCCACCTCAGGGAAATGTGAGTACCTCATTCTTAACTCAGTTTACCACACACCCAGAAATGGAGAAATGGAGAGCACCAAGCAACACACACACACACACACACACACACACACACACACACAGAAACCACATTTGTGTAACCTGGAGGTAACCATCTCTATGAGGGAAGGCCTCCAACAGGTGCAAGCAGTCACAGGGCAGTCTGGGAAGGTATACTCTACACTGCTCCTGACAAATCAAAGTGACAGATGGAATTCACCAGAGAAGAGACAAGTGTGGTAGTAGCTTGTATGAGTCCCCACCTTTGGCCTTGCTAAGGCCTATTCAGGGATGCACTGTCCTACTAAGATAGTCAAGGCTTAAAGGCACTGGTACAGAAAAACAGACTTCATATGGTTCACTGTTTACCACACGCTGATTATCTCTAGAGGGTAGTATCATGCAACTTTTTTCTTATATTTCTCTATTTCTTGAACTTTACATAACAAAGATTACTGAATGAACACCCAAAAGTAGAATATACAACATGGTTTCAACAACAGAGAATGCCAGTAGCTGTAATAATAACAGCTCACATTCACTCAGCACTTCAGACCTGCCAGGCACTCTCCCCGGTGCTTGTCATTAACTTCTCTGATCCTCACAACACACTTAAAGGGCAAGCATCATCACACCCACTTACCAACTGACAAAGTAGATTTGTAAACCATATATCCAAAATATATTTGGAGCTAATATCCAAAACATACAAGGAACTCAAACGATCACTTGACCAAAGTCTTAATTTTTCTATCGATATTTTCAAAAAGCATACAAATGACCAATAAACATTTTTTTAAAAGTTCAACATCACTAACCATCAAGGAAATTCTAAGTAAAACCACAACAAAGTACCACTTCATACCTGTTAACATGTCTACTGCCA
>NW_008335451.1:0-958 GCF_000622305.1 Nannospalax galili | reverse complement strand
AAGTTCAAGAAATGTGTGCTCTCTGTATATCACAAGATTGTTCACAATAGTAAAGAAATGGAAAAGAGCCTGAGAATTCATGGATAGATGGAAATGGAGAAAGAAAACAAGACACAGATAAACAATGGAACACTACTTAATCTTAAAAAAGGAAATCCAGGGCTGGAGAGATGGCTCAGCGGTTAAGAATACTGGCTGTTCTTGTAGAAGACCCGGGTTCGAATCCCAGCACCCACATGGCAGCTAACAACTGTCCATAACTCCAGTCCTAGGGGATCTGACAGCCTCTTCTGACCTCTGTGTGCACTGCATTACACGATGCACTTACCTACATTCAGGCAATACACACATACACATAAAATAAAAACAAATTTTTTTTTTTTAAAAAAAGGAAATCCTATTATGGGTGGCAACATAGATGAACCTACAGTATGTCAGCAGGCAAACACCAAAAGACCAGTAACACAGAGCCTCACTCACATATGAAATCTAGAACAGCTGGACTAATACAATTCAAAGGTAGCAGTTACCAAGGGTTGGGAGGTTAGACAGGGAATGAGAGGCTACTGGTCAAAGAGAACAAAGTTCCAGTTAAGCCGAAAGGGTGAGTTTCAGTGGGATGCTGCACAGTATGATAGTTTGATAATATATGCGTTAAAGTTGCTAAAAAAAAATCAGATATTCTCATCACAAAGTAGTCTGTGAAGGTAATAAATGGTGATTAGCTTAATTTAATCATTCCACAATATAGTCACATACCAATAATATCACAGTGTACCTTATAAATACAATTATTTGGGAGCTGGAAAGATTGCTCAGCGGTTAAGAACAGTTGCAATTCTTCCAAAGGACCCAGGTTTAAGTCCCAGCAACTACGTGGCAGCTAACAACCATCTATAACTCCATCTCCAGAGGCTCTGACACCCTCTTCACCCTCTTCTGGCCTCTGTGGGCATTG
>NW_008335450.1:0-399 GCF_000622305.1 Nannospalax galili | reverse complement strand
TGAGAAATTATATGGAAAAGGTGTAACACAAATCCATTTAAATGCCGTAAGGCATAGAACCTGAAGTCGAACCTTACTATTATTTAATGGATTACCCATAAATACAACTGCCTCTTCTAGAGTGTTTAACGTTTCCTGAATTCCCTGACCCATATATTCCTTAATCATCAATTTTTGGAAGTTGATTAAAATGATATTCTGTATGAATTTCTTGTACAGCGCTGTGGTAGACAAGGCAAAGCTAGCTAATACAACAATTAAAGCAGTTATTCGAAGAATTAGAGCAGCAACAAAACGTTCTGATCATTGGAGGGCAGTAGTAGCATCGTTAAAAAATGAACACCTGGCTCTGTATACCATGGTTCAGAGAGAGTAACAGGAAGCATAACTTAGAAGGGT
>NW_008335449.1:0-268 GCF_000622305.1 Nannospalax galili | reverse complement strand
AAAACGAATGAACAGAAGCATTTTGTGTTAAAACCCTTTCTCTAAGAATTCTATGCAAAGGAGTCTTGCAATGAGTGTCAGTGTCTTTGCTTTAGAAACGTGTGTCGCTTGTGTATCTAAGTGCTTGCTTTCTATAGAAAGAACAGTAATTGTACCAATGTGTTTCCTACAGTGAAAAACGAATGAACAGAATCATTTTGTGTAAAAACCCATTTGATGCGAATTGCATTTAAAAGAGTATTGTCATTAGTGTCAGTCTCTTTGCTGT
>NW_008335448.1:20312-21431 GCF_000622305.1 Nannospalax galili | reverse complement strand
ATGACTGATGTTTTCAAAACATCCAATTCTCCTTATTGAAATTGCTTGGATGTCAGTGTGTCACTCTCAGAATCAGGAAGAAAAAGGGCTGAGTTAAGCTTGAAACCATTTGAGATGGATATCTACTCTTGGCACACTTTTTTTGGCCCAGGGTGAATCGTGAAAGCAAAATATTGATTTTCAATAAATAAAAAATAGATACTTCTGTATATAAGGTTATTAAACACCCATTTCATTCAGTGGACATAGGCTCCTACTAAACCATAACTTAAATGGTAGAATATTCCACAGACCCATATTAATTGAAGGCTGTGTGTTGTTTCTTAGCCAATGTCTCCCATTGCAAATATCATCTAAAAAACCGATTATGGATCTTATTTATGAGATGGCTTTTGCATTATTCTAAAGATATGGCTAGTCTCAAAGTAGTATTCAAAGGCCACATTTCCCTTTTTCCTTATAATGTTATTAATTTTAAAATATTACATCTCATTACATCATTTTCAAACAACTTATTTCTGGTGATCCCTTTCTCTTCCCTCTCTCTGCTCCCTCTTGAACCTTTCCTCCTTCAATAGTAAAGGCCACATTTCCTGAGTATCATTCCCCTGGTAATATCTCATCTTTAACATGGGCCTTATGTATATTAACTGACTCTCTTTTGCAGAGATTGCCGAAGTGGTGCAGTCGTTATAAAGAGAGGCAGAGGGAGGTAAGTTGTCAAAATTTGTGAATTAATTTTAATCAGTTTTGCTAAATAGATATGGTGTAAAACTGCTTGATTAGTACTTATTTTTATACCCTCAGAATTTTCCATGGTCAAACGAGTTTCTGTAGTCTCAAAAAGAAATTAATATGGAGACTCAGGAGTGATCAAAGCGGGAAGAACACACGACTGGGACATCTACAACATCCCCCATGCCCAAGGCTCAGGGAATACCGCTGAATAAAAAATAATGTAAAAGCCAGAGGCTGGGATGAATGAACAACTTTTATCTTATGTCCTTCGCTGCCTTGCCCTGTACAAGTTTCATTTACTGTGGCAGTAGTTATTTTTTCTTGTTTGAAAGAATAAAACTTTGACTTCAGTTAAGTCATAAGTAAAATCTTTTTTTTTCT
>NW_008335448.1:18560-19414 GCF_000622305.1 Nannospalax galili | reverse complement strand
GAGACAGAGACTCTCTGTACCCACAGGTGGCCTGGAACTCACTATGTAGACAGGTTGGCCTCGATCTCACAGAGATCCACCTGCCACTGCCTGCAGAGTCCTGGGATTAAATGTGTGTGCCACCATGGCTGGGAGAATTGTACATTAACATTTTTTGTGATTTATTTTTATTTTATGTGTATGAGTGTTTGCCTGCATGTACGTAAGTGCTCCGTATTGTGCAATGCCCATGGAGACCAGAAGAGTGTGACTGATCCCCTGGAACAGAGGGTTGTTAGCTGTCAAGACTGTAGTGAGAATTGAACCGGGGTCCTCTGCCAGTACTATTAACCTTTGGGCCATCTCTCCAGCCCCTGAGAATTGCACATTTTTATGAGGCACAATGTGATGCTTCATTTCTTATTTTGTGATATTGTTTCTGTTTATTTTGAAATTACATTTATTTGTGTGTGTGTGTGTGTGTGTGTGTGTGCATGCGTGCATGTATGTCAGGTCAAAGGACAACTTACAGGAATCCGCTTTCTGCTTCTACCACATGGGTCCCAGGGATCATACTCAGGTTGTCCAGCTTGAGAGCAAGCGCCTTTACCAGCTGACCCATCTCAGCAGCCCCATCACTCTTTTATAGTGACCATCTTAATGTGTATGGGGTGATGTTGATGTGGTTTTCATTTGCCTTTCCCTAGTTGTTAACAGTGTAGACTGTCTTTACATGTGTCTTTTGTATCTTTTTTTGGAGAAATGCCCATTCAAATCATTTCCTACTTTTGATTGTTATAGTTCTTTATATAAACCAAGTGCTAGTCTCTTACCAGATGTATTTTGTAAATATTTCTCATCATTCTGTAGGCTGC
>NW_008335448.1:8647-18448 GCF_000622305.1 Nannospalax galili | reverse complement strand
TTTTATTGTGTGTGTGTGTGTGTGTGTGTGTGTGTGTGTGTGTATGCATGTTTGTGGGAGCATGTATTTCACAGCAGCACATGGAGGACAACTTGTCTGTTCTTTCTTTCCATTGTGTGGGTCCCAGGGATTGAACTCAGCTCATCAAGTTGGTGACAAGTGCCTTTTCCCACTGAGCTATCTTGCTGGCCCAAGAGAAGTGACTTTTAAAGACTTTATTATTCAATAGGACATGGTGGCACATGTCTATAATCTCAGTGCTTGGGAGATTTAAACAGGGAGGATCAGAAATTCAAGGCTATCTGCAGCTACAGATCAAGTTTAGGACCAGCCTGGGCTACATGAGACCCTGTCTCAAAAAATAAAAATAGAAAAATCTCAAAAACCAAAACCTAGATATATTGGTGATCTTAAATTACTAAGGCAATATCATCACATTGAATACACTGCTAAGTACAGTAATTTCATAGAAACACCCAAGTTCTCTGAGGATTACTCAGTTGAGTAACTCAGTTGAGTAATACAGCAATCTTTTCGGTCATGCTTGCTTTCTGCTCAGAAACCTGCAAGACTGGCTGCTTCCCTCTGGATGGCTCTGAAAGGGCCTCCTCAGTATTTCCAGAAAATGCTGATAGCACTAAACTTCTAGAAATTTTGAATGCTAATAGTGCTAAACTTCTAAAAAAGTTTTAAATTTTTGATTCTTTCAATGTATATTTTTATTGAATCTTTGTGCATCTCATAAATCCATCTTAATCACATTTAGACTCCCTCCCCTACCTGCACCTTCCCCTGAGCCCACTCACAGTACATTTACATAAGAGAGTTCTACTCAGTAGCAGGAAGGACAAAATCATAAAATTTGCAGGCAAATGGATGTCACTAGAAACTGTTATACTAAGTGAAGTCACACGGACTCAGAAAAACAAGCAGCATATGTTCTTTCTCATTTGTGGATCTTCTAGAAATTTTGAATTCTGATAGTGCTAGACTTCTTGGAATTTTGTTTAGATTTACTTATTTTATGTGTATGAGTGTGTTGTCTGCATGTGTGTACATGCACTCATGTCGTGCACAGCCCTCGGAGGTCAGAAGAGGCTGTCGAATTCCCTTGGAACTGGAGTTATGGATGGTTGTTAGCTGCCATATGGGTGTTGGCAATCAAACCCAGGTTCTCTGCAAAAGCAGTCAGTGCTCTTAACCTCCGAGCCAACTCTCCAGCCCCCATTTATGTTTACTTAAAGGTTTCAACACTCTCTGTCCCTCTCTCCTCTCTCAGTGCTGGAGAAGCCCGGGGCCTCATTGGTGCCATCCATGTTAGGCAAGAGGTTCTCCTCATCCTGTTACCTAGTCCAAGTTCAGGATCCTCTTGCCTCACCCTCCTAGTGCTCAGATGACAGGTGTGTACCATGGCACCTGGCCAAAACTGACTTAAGGGTTTTTTTAGACAAGTATCATACAGCTCAGGCTGGCCTCAAACTCAATATATAGCCGAGGCTAACCTTAAATCCTAATTCTACTGCCACCTCCTGTCAGTGCTGATTACAAGTGTGTGTCACCACATCAGGCTCAGAAGCTGATTTCTTCCTCCTCCTTCTCCTCCTCCTCCTCCTCTTCCTCCTCCTCCTCTTCTTCATGTTAGGATTTAAAAAAAAAATTTATGTGTATGAGGGTATTGCCTGCATGTGTATTAGTGCACCCATGTCATACAATGTCCGCAGAGGTCAGAAGAGGGTGTTAGATTCCCTTGGAACTGGAGTTATGGACAGTTGTTAGCTGCCATATGGTGCTGGGAATTGAACCCCGGCCCTCTGCAAGAGCAGTCAGTGCTCTTAACAGCTGAGCCATCTCTCCAGCCCCCTGATTTCTTTTGATGGCTTCCCCTCTCTCCATTCTACTTTATGTTGGGGGTAAAGAAAAAAGTTAAAATCTAGCCTGTAGTAATGTAGCCAGTACCACCAGCACTTTCTTCAGGCCTGGCATAGGTCTTTCAGAAGTATCTATGTCTCCAGTGAAGAGGACCTAAGTGGAACTGAACCACTGCAGTCACTGTTTCTATAAATGACCTGCCTGGTTTACGCTGCTCAAGTTCTTGTCGCCTTTCCAAGTCTAATGACTGATCTGATTCACAAACAGTCTCATTTCACAATGGGCCAGATCACAATATTTTCAGTTCTGGGAGTCATAAATGCTGCATATGGAAAGATGAGTGACCACACAGGGGTGAAGAATGAACCCTGGTTCCCAGGAGGAGTGTTCTGTAAGAACTGGTCTGATGGTAACAAAGGACTGGGAAGATAATGCTCTGTACAGCTCTACAAAGAGTGATACCTCCCAGGTGTGGTGGTGCACACCTTTAAGCCTTTAATTCTAGCACTCAGGAGGCAAAGGCAGGTGGATCTCTATGAGATGGAGGACAGCCTGAGTGGTACCTCACTGGAAGATCTTACAGGTTTCTTTCAGCTTCCAATATTCACAAGAACCCAAAATTAGGGGGAAACTGATTTTTTAAAAAATATTTTTTTAATGTGTATATGAGTGTATTGCCTGCATGTATGTGAGTGCACCCATGTTGTGCAATGCCACAGAGATCAGAAGACAGCTTCAGATTACCCTGGAACTGGAGTTAAGGACAGTTAGTAGCTGCCATGAGAGTAGTCAATGCTCTCAACTGCTGAGCCATCTCTCTAGCCCTGAGAAACTGATTTTAGCTCAACTTAGGATAAATTTTTCTTCTACCAAGCAGTTTTCTCACCAAAGGCAGCCTCAGGAAGTGGCAGCCTCTCCACTGGCATGGGTGGGCTCTGGTTATCAACTATCAGGAGTCCCATGCCAGGATCTCCTGCATCACCTGACCAGATAGAACAGGCGACTGCTAAAGTTCTTTCCACCCTTGTCTAGAAATTTCCTGTTTCCAGAAATTGCCAAGACAGCTCTCACTGCTGAGATTCTAAAAGTGCTCTAAGTGCTTCACAGGAGGAAGAATGGGCTTTTCCCCCACCAAGAACCAGACTTGGTGCCAGGTTGGTTAAAAGGTGAACTTTCAAGTCAATCCCAGGTTGTATTTTGACTTTCATTTGTCTTTGGGTAAGCTTCCTCCCGATCTTGGTTTTCTTAAGACTTGCAAACTGGGGTTAACAAGATTAACCTCACAGGATAGTGAAGACTGAGTTCCTGCTTCTAAATCCCTTAGTATGCTAAAGGCAGAGTGCAGATTTAGTCATCATATCTTAAGTATTAATATAAAGCAGAAATTGAAGAATGTAACAATAAACAAAATATGAAAGTGCAAGCAGAGGCGTCAGTACAACAGAAACAAACTGAGGTTGAGTGCCCTGCGCCTCTCTCCTAGGCGGGCTTCACCAGAGAGGACCGGGCCAGTACCGGTATCCATGACTCAGCCAGCACATTTGGAATCACAGCCCTTGAGAGGCAGAGGCAAGAGGATCATGAGTTTGAGATCAGGTCAAGTTCTACACCAACGTGGAGGAGACAATGAGGCCCTGTCTCAAAAGAAGAGGATCACACATATCCTACTTAGAAAATGAGAGAAGTCCTCTTTAACATGGGCACAGAAGAAAGCTTTCTGATAACAACAGAATCAAACGAATGAAAGGCTGACAAACTTGACCACACAAAAGTGAAAATTTTTGCATAGGAAGGAGTGTGAAACCAAGTCAAAAGATAAAACCTGTGAGAAAATATTTGCAACATGCGTGTGGATAAAAGGCTTATAGGGGGACGATGGGAGACAGATATTATCAAGGGAGAAATGAGGAAAATGGAGGTACTTTAGCTGGGGAGGGAGTAGGGAGAGCTAGACAGGGAGAGAGAAGAGAGATAAATAACGCCTAGCTGGTGTAAAGAACCAGAGGGAATCATATTAGTTCAAAAACCTACTGAAAATTTACACATAATTATCTCTACATGAGTCCATATGTATAGATAACGGAAGGCTATATAACAAGAAACAATGCCGGAGAGGAGAAACCTCCCTTTGAGTTGTTGACCAGGGTGGTCCAAGAGATGCCCAAAATTACACTAGCTATTGCCACAGCCCTTGATTGCCTCCCAGAACTTGAAGGTAAGACCCTATTGCTGAAGACAGGACATACTTCAGACACAGGACTTAGAGCAACAGAGCTGGAACTGACCTGGAACTGACCCTGAAGGCTAGCTCTCATAGTTTTGGAGAACGCTATGCAAGCTGCTAAGGGAGAACATCAATCAAAGATCCAACCCCAGCTTTAAGGCCTAATAACCACAACAATGACCTGTACAGAAAACTGTATTGGGGTAGTACTGGCACTTTTATCTTGGGGGTAAACATAGCCAAATACACATAGATCTTAGAGAAAACCCCAAGGCTATAACATCCCTAGACAAATGTAACTTCTTACTATGTGCTAAATATGGATCCTTATATTTACAGACAAGTATGCCAGTCACCACTCACCAAAGAATCTTCTTTGCAACAGATGGAGACTATTACAGAGTGTCACAATTGGTCACACACAGAGTGTCTGTGAAATGCCCAACCATAAGTGACACATCTACAATGGAAACTCCACACCTAAGACTCATAGCACCTAGTAGAACAAGGGGTAGAGAGAATACGAATGCGTCTCTCAAGTCTCATCAATGAAGCTCCCTCATGCAACAGAGGGCAATGAACCCAGGGCTCAGGGACCATTGCAGAAGAGTGGGCAGAAAATTGAAAGAGTCAGGGGAGGAGGTGCATGACCATATGGAAATAGTCTTTTGGTTCCCCGGACCTTGCTCCTATGAACTTAAAGAGACAGCATGTACAAGACCCATGCAAACTCAGGCACACAAAAACCTAGCACAGAACTGTGGAAATGGGCAGTAGGCCCCAATCTTAACAAAAACACTACTGGGCAGCTGTTTACTACTGGGTGAGGAAGAGCTGATCTTCCTTAAGGGAGTGACTCTAGATAGGCTGACTAGACCCCAGTGAATGAACTTGCACTGAAGGATGTCAGGGGACACTAACTTGATTCAATAAGCCTTAACATAAATGACAGGATGCATGAAATCCAGTGGGGGGGTATGGGAGGGTGCCAATGGGAAAGGGGTATAAAGAGGACTAAGATGTTGTCTATGAAATACACAAAAATTCAATAAAAATGTTTAGAAAGATTTATAGACAGACTTGGTATTCTAAAAATTTACAAAAATGAGAATAGAAATTCAATAGAATAGGCAAGAGCATGAACAGAAAAGGTAAAGATAAGTACACATAAAAGGACTTCTTACTCATAATAAAATCATAACTAGAAACTACACTGAGATACTATTTCTCACCAAGTAGACTGGCAAAAATTAAGAGGCATCATCACACACTTTGTTGGCAATCTGGAGAGAATTATGTATTCTACAATGTTGGTGGAATGCAAACTGGTACAATTATTTTTGTTCATGTATGGATGTACATGTATATGTGCGGAGGTCAGAGGTCAACCTCAGGTGTTGTTCCTTGGGAACCATCTCCAGTGAGACAGGGCCTCTCATTGGGACCCAGGGCTCACTGATTACAGTAGGTTAGCTGGCCAGTGAGCCCCAAGGATCTGGCTGCCTCCACCTCCCACCCCTTCCCAACTTTATGTCCTCTTTGAAACAAATGTAGCCCACTGATAGCAATTTGTTTAGCTCAAACACTCATGGGTGAGAGGTCTTTTATTGGAGTGTGGTTGACCTAGGCACACCCTGAAAGAAAAACGAGTATGAGATACTTTTAGGGGAAATTTTTTTCCGTAGACAGAAACAGATATTTAAGCATAAAGGGGCATTCTGTCTGCAGTTTACTGTCAATAGTTGAGAAACAAAATAAAAAAACCAAACAAATGGAAAATGTAAACACTTGGGGGAATCTGGATAAACAATATATGGAACTTCTTCGTACTATTAAAACCTTACTGTAGGTCTCATAACATACATGTGCATATGTATATTGAATATGTACATATGTATACATAGCACCTTCCAGCTTTTTTTAAACATTGATTTGTGAGTTTCAGTGACAGGTCTTGAAAATCTTTTTTTTTTTTTCAATCTTTTTGAGACAGGTCTCCCTGTAGCCCTAGCTGGCCTGGATTTGCTTTGGAGACCAGGCTGGCCTTGAACTCACAGAGATCCACCTGCCTCTGCCTCCGGAGTGGTGGGATTAAAGGAGTGTGCCACCACACGCGGCCAAAAATCTTTTTTAAAATTACATTTATTTTAGTGTGTGTGTGTGTGGGGGGTATGTGTGCCACAAAATGCATGTGGGGAGGTCAGAGGACAACTTGTGGGAGTCAGTTCTGTTCTTCCACCATGTGAGTTCCAAAGATGGAATTCAGCTTGTCAAGCTTATCAATTAGTGCGACTTGAGGATCATTGTCTTTTTTTTTTTTTTTTTTAAAACAAAAACACAGGACTTTATTCCCATGGCATCGAGCACGTCTTTGCAGGGAGGAGAGCGTAGTGGGTTCTGACCGGAGGCGGCTTCTACTTGCCAGGGATGAGCGGGTTCTGCAGGGACAGAGTCCCCTCTAGGAACATTTTAGAGATGCAGCGGTCCTTGTTGACTGGCTTGGACTTCTTGCCCTTGCCACTCTTGGGGACGTCGGTCCACATCTCCTTCACGTTCTCAGCACCATGTTGCAGTGCCTGTCAAAGGCCTTCACCCCGCCCGGGAGTTTCTTGTTGTTCCGGCAGTTGATGAGTACTTGTGCGTTGTTCTTAACCGACTATCTGAGCACGGAGAGGGGACCTGTGTTAAATTCCTCCTCCTCCTCCGGCTACTGAGTCTCCTCTGGGGTCATCTCACTCTTGGGTTTGTTGAGGAGGTTCATGGTGTAAATTTCCCTCACAGATCACTGCCCTTTCCACCGCGTTGCTTTAGCCTCCGAGTGGAGCAAGAGGAAGGCGGGACTGAGAGAATCATTGTCTTATAATGAAACCTTGTTACAAGACTTAAAAAGATAAATACCTCTGTACCTACCACCGAGCTTTATTACTTAAAATGAATTTAACAATTTCTCTTTTAAAATGGGGACAACTGAGTCCTTTCATCCACCTGGTCTTGCAGAATCAGTCTCTGGCTTCTTGAGACCGGCAGAGCAGCAAGACCTGCGCACTCAGGAAATGGAACCACTTAAAAATAAAACCCTAAATAGCCAGGCATGGTGGCGCGTACCTTTAATTCCAGCACTTAGGCAGGAGGATCTCTGTGAGTTCGAGGCCAGCTTGGTCAGCTACAGGGAGACCCTGCTTCAAAAAGACCAAACAACAACAACAACAACAACAACAACAAAAAAAACCCAAAACATAAAATTGAGATTCCACAGGTTCCTCCCCCACCTTCTAGTCTCCCTTACCAGAGCTAACGATTATTTCAGACTTTAAGTTTCTTGTTCTTTGCACGCTTCCCATCTTCAGTGTCATGCAGAGTGATCAGTAGTAAAAGAGGAGGCAGAGTCTGTTGGCATGCAGGCTGTGAACAGATATGCTCAAATGTTCTTTTATTTTTCTTATTGAAATTAAAAAAAAAATCAAGGTTATCAGGGAGACCTGGGAAGAACAGTTGGAACAGGTGGAAGTGTGGCGAGCAGTAACAGCCACCCAGGAGGAGGAGGACTGCCAGGTGCAGGGCCTGTATCCTCAGCTCTACTCCTGTGAGCAGCACATGAATGTTTCCACCTTCACCTATCGCTTCAGAAATTAAGAAGTTTGTCAGTTTGACAGTTGTGAATGACTTTAATTTCCTCAATTACTTCTGAGTGAACTTACTTGCATTTCCTGTCAATTGGCCCATTCACATTCTTTGTCCATCTTCTAGAAGTTACCCTTTCCTGTTGTTCTGTAGTCCTTGACACAGTTTGGACAATACATCAGTGTTTACATGATGGTTGCACAAATATTCTCACGAGAGCCTGTGATCATTGCTTCCGACTTGTATGGCCATGCACCTTCCTAGAGCTACGGATTTCCCTGTTTTTCCATATACTTGTGATATTTTCCCCCAAATGCTTCATGCCTGCCATCTTATCAGGAACAATTACTATGTATTCAGCAATTCCTGTTCTCATTTGTCTCATCTGTGCCATTACTTTCCAGAGGCTTGTACCATTAACATGCTGGGTTTTCTATGCATATCATCCTGCATTGGATTCCATACTTCCCAAACCTGCATCTTCTTTCACAGCACGGCTAGTAATGAGCTCAGCTGTTTCCACTAAATGGAAACATGTTTGAACTTTTGCATGATTTTTTCACTGGTCTAAACTTTAAAAAAAAAAAACTTTATTTTTATGTGTATGAGTGTTATACCTGCATGTACGTTAAGTGCACCCGTGTGGTACAATGCCTGCAGAGGTCAGAAGAGGCTGTTAGATCCCCTGGAACTGGAGTACAGACAGTTGTTAGCTGCCATGTGGGTGCTGGGCTTCAAACCTGGTTCTCCTGCAAGAACAGTCAGTGTTCTTAATCACTGAGCCATCTCTCCAGCCCCATGGTCTAACCTTTTTTAAAAAGTATTATTTTATGAGTGTATTGCCTGCATGTAAAGTGCACCCGTGTTGTGCAATGCCTACAGAGGTCAGAAGAAGGCATTGGACCCTCTGGAACTGGAGTTTCTGACACTTGCTCGCCATTATATGGATGCTGGGAATCAAACCCAGGTCCTCTGCAAGAATAGCCAGTGCCCTTAACTGCTGAGCTGTCTCTCCAGCCCCCAATTAGTCTGAATTTAAAATTCTAGAGTAAAAATAACTTCTCCATTGTTCACTTACCTTTTAGTTTCTTTTGTTCTAGAAAAACACATTCCCATTCTCTTTCCAAATCCATGGCATGTGGTCTCCCCTCACCCTCAGCAGATGCTTTTGAGTTCTAAGTTTCACAGTGAGGTGCCTTGCTCTGGGTCCTCCATTCCTTGCACAGAGCCTTTTGCACACCCTTCAGTCAGGAGAGCCTTGTCTTTGACTCTGAGAGCTTATTTCATTATTTCTCTGTCTTCTTTTTTATCAATCTTATTTCTGAATCTACATTTGGATTTGACTTTGGGTGTGGAGATGCTTTTTTGATACCTCCACGGCTTTCCACGCTGTTTTTTTCTGTCTAGGATGCATTTCTTTTCATGCCTTTTCTTAGCCTAGTAAATCCCTACTTATCTTTCAAACACCATTTCCAATATTAACTCCTCCATGATGATCCCAGGTAACCCTAGAATGAATTTTTTATGCCCTTTGCCCATAAACTCTGTGATATCTGAAATGCCATACTACAGTCTCTGTGTATACTTTTCTCTCCCACTGACCATAAACTCATCAGATTGGAATATTTATTCACTGTGCATCCTTACTCCCTCATCTTGTATAATACCATGAGTACATGAATGTATTCAACATGGGAGAAAAGCATCATCATATGTATATACCTTTATTCAGTCTGTGGTTTCAGATGGTCACTTAACAAATACTACTTGGATTAAGTTTCAGACAGGCTTGAAGATTCACAGAGGAAAAAGAAAAAAATCTCATCTAGAAAGTCACTACATTAAAGACTGTCTCAAATATTTAAAAACTTTATTTTAGCACATGTATTTGTGTGTATGTGTGTATATGCCAAGGCGGTCAGGCAGTGATCAGAGGTCAACTTATGGAGTGGGCTCTCTCCTCTACCATGTGGGTTCTAGAGTTTGAACTCAGGTCCTCAGGCTTGGCTGCAAACACCTTCACCTGCTAAACCATCTCATTGACATCCTTATAATTTTTTTTTGGGGGGGGGGCCTTTTTGAGAAAG
>NW_008335448.1:7151-8603 GCF_000622305.1 Nannospalax galili | reverse complement strand
ACGTAGACCAGGCTGGCCTCGAACTCACAAAGATCTGCCTGCCTCTGCCTCCCAAGTGCTGGGATTAAAGGCGTGCGCCACCACGCCTGGCAATTTTTTTTTAATTGAGATATGACTCACATCCCATGGGTCAGTGGTAGAGACCTACCTAGGATCAATCCCCAGCACAGAAACAAACATATCCACCCCCCACAGACAGGGAAGGAGGGAGAGGGGAGAGAGTGGAGAGAGAGAGGGGAGAGAGGAAGGGAGAGAGGTGGGAGGGAGGGAGAGAATGAATATGCACTTCAGTGGGTTCTTTCTAGCATTTTCACAATGTCGTGCAACTCTGACTACTAGCCAGGGTATTTCTTATCTGCATGAAGTGCTGACCATATCTCCGTGCCAAGACCCGAGAGGAAGGAGGCTACAGAGGAAGAAATACATTCCATGGAACAGCCTGTTCAAGGGCAGATTATTCCAGGGAAAGGAACAGTATGTGCAAAAGGGCAGGGTTTTGAGATGGCCCAGGACTTGGAAAACATGTAAAGTGCAGAGGAGGTGGAGTTTATTGTGAGGAAATGGTTGGCTATTTCTGAAATGAGGAATCTGAAGTGGAGAGAGAGATGAAATAACTCAACTAAGGTTAGTTTCCCTTCAACAGGTGTCTAAGGGGCACAGCTGAACACTAAGTCATTCCTGATGTAAACATGGATGTTGACACAATATTCCTAGTTTCATGCTGATTTTGACTCAGTCTTCCAGTAAGGCTTCATTTTCTCTTCCAACTCCTCACATCATCTAGAAACACTGAACCTATTGACTCTCATCACACTGAGTGAAAGACATTTTCCCTCTGGTTTTGTAGTTTCAAAAAGTTAAGGCTAAGCCGGGCGTAGTGGCACACGTCTTTAATCCCAGCACTTGGGAGGTGGAGGCAGGTGGATCTCTGTGAGTTCAAGGCCAGCCTGGTCCAATTTCTGTTGGGAAACCCTGCTGTTAGGGTTGTAGTTCTCCATGTCCAGATAGCTCTAAGGGGCAGGGGCTAGGCGCCAAATGGAAGGACTCCCCTTTTCAGCAGGGGGCCTCCTGCTCTCTTCCTGGCTTACCTTGAAAGTGCCACCAAGCACGGATGCCTGACCTTATTTGGAACATGACGACAGGAGCCCACTGCCACATGTAAATAAAGCATACTATGAGCAACTATCAGCTGAGGCTTTGGCTACTGCCTCCACACTATACTTTTTCTAGTTCTCCCACTGAATAAACGGAGCTGTTTCACTGCGTCGCTGAACCTGCCTCCTCGGAAGGGCCTTCTTCCGTCAGTGCTCACTGGCCGTCCTGACCCTGCTCGTCACTTCTGCTCCCCCTGTCCTCGTGGACCGGTGGCCAACGACCCGCGAGGAGAGGGAGAGACCCCCGCACATAGTGAGTTTCAGCACAGCTAGGGCTACAAGGAGACCCTGTCTCAAA
>NW_008335448.1:2273-6704 GCF_000622305.1 Nannospalax galili | reverse complement strand
TGCTAGTGAGAATCCAGGATGAAGACATAGTCCTTTAAGGATTCTTAAGATAAAATATACTTACCAGGAGTGTCTTTAGCCATCTAATGTGACCATGGCATTCTTCCGATTTCCAGGACTTCTGTATTCTTACTTGCAAAGTTCGGTTAAGAGATATTGTCCCAACCACCTTACTACTATTCTGCCTCAAAGAATCACTGGGAAGCCATAAGGTTCTCCACTGCCTTTGAAACTCTTGAGGAAAGGGTTAGCATAGACTTTAGAAAGTAATGTGGATACTGTAAGACTGTCTCCAAATTTCTGACCTTAAAAGTCATAAAATTGTGGTTTATTAGGTTTCAATTGAGTCCAGATCATTCAGGAGCTCTATGTGACCACCAGTTCAGCTCTTTAGGGAGGGCTGAGGTAGGGAAACTGAAGGGGAAACAGGTAGGAAAGGACATTTGTCACACTGAAGCAAAGACCTCTGAATTTCCAGTTTGCATTTGGAGGCTGCCCCGCTGTCTCCAGAGGTTTCCCTATTCCTTCCTCATCACATCCAAAAGCAGCTCTGCATCTTAAGGAGCTGTGGCAGCTGTGAACCAAAGGCGTGATGGTTAATCTTGATGGACAATTTGATGGGATTTAGAATCACCATGGAGCATGGGCATTTGGGCATGTCTGTGAGGGACTGAATTTAGGTGGGATGACCCCACCTGAAATGTGAGTGGCACCACTCCATGGGCTGAGGTCCTAGATCATAATTTTAAGGGGAGAGCAATCTGAGTATCAGCATTCATTTCTCTCTGCTTTCTGACTGTAGATACAATGTGACTGGCTTCCTCAGGTTCCTGTTGCAATGACTTCCTGCCATGATGGACTGTATCCTTAATCCTAAATAAATCTTTCTTTCCTTAAGCTGCTTGTGTCAGAGCAACAAGGAAAAGGACTAATACAGAAAATTGTTAATGAGAAGTGGGGTCGCTGCTAAAATAAACATTGTTTCGTAGGACTTTGGCACTGGCTTGCAGGAGGCCTGTGGATGAATTTAAGAACTTTAGGCTAAACAAACAAACAAACAAACAAACAAAAACCCTAGAATGCTGTAAACAGAGCTTAATGGGTCCTTCCTCTGGGAGTCTGAAAGACCTGAAAGTCAAGTGAAACACAGACAGTGAAGGCCCAGCTCATGAGGTTTCAGAGAACAAGGACTCCACTGGGAACTGAGTGAAGAACCATTCCCATTATATTCCTGCAAAGATTCTAGCAGCATCCTGCTCCTGTCCTGAGAACTCGAGTGAGGTGAGGCTGTATTCAAAAGTAAAGTGTTTGGTGGAGGAACTTTCAAGACAGGATAGCATGCCAGCTATAATGTGGCTACTGCTCACTGTTCTTATTAAGGTCTACAGTGAGAGAGTAAAATTGTATTTTTTTCTCTATGTGAGGAACAACTAGTCAAGCATTCTTTTTCAAAAAATAGCTATTGATGTGCATAGTTTATGAAATCAAATTGTGAATATAGTTGATTTGTAACTCTCATGGCTCAGGAGCTTAAAAGTCATCAGAGGGAAACTCTGAGGTGGTAAAACATTTTAAATTTTTCTTTATCTGAGCCTTTTCCTACCTTTGTTAGTGTTCTGAAATGTTCTCCCCACATGTCACTGTTATTCAGCACTGTTACGTGTCTTGCCTGTTCTCCCTTTTAAAGATCACACTAAGGAAAATGTGAAAGATGCATTCATAATAATGCTCAAACCAGTAAGGGCCATTCACATCAAGGATGGCTGAATAAAATCCATTACGAAACGTTCTATAGTTCAACAGGTATGGTTCTGTGTGTGAAATGCTACTCTAAGGAAATTACACCACAGTGGAACTTAGACCATAGTTTTTGAGTGGAAATTAACTTGTGTATTTTGAAGAGTTTTGTGTGATGTTAAGTCAGAAGCATTTGCTATAGAAGTTGTCTTGAAGAGCAGTCAAGGTGTCCAATCAGCCCACACTGGTGAGATCACCTATATTTTCACAAGTTCTGCTTTTACTGTACTAGGTTTAAGTCTAAATATAGCCTAACCTCACTTTGTCATTTTTTATTAGCTTTTAGTCAAAAGTAGACGTAGAATATAAATATCAAGTCTGGAATCTGGTCAAATATAAATTATGTCATTGATGGGAAGCGAACACATTATTAAAATTTCTTAGAAGTCACTTTCCCTTCAGTAATACTCACAGTGTAGACTTTGCGTAAGTGAATTTCATGATATAATTACTGAACTTATTTGAAAATAATTTCCAACAAATATACAAATCCACCAGTTCATCATAATTTTTTGAGTCTGCCTTCCGACGTGGAGTTACATGAAAAGGAAGACGATGAAGTCAGCATTTACTTGTAGCCTGTAATAAATTGTAGCTTTTTTTAAAGCATTTATGTAAGTGACTCTTTATAAGACCTTTTTAGAACATGGTAAAATATGCCCCTTTGAAATGAAGCCTTTACAAAGCTCTAGCTTTCTAACTTTGGGGTAAGAACTTTTAAAAATTTATTCTTTGAGAATTTCATGCAATGCATTTTGATAATATTCAGGCTCCTCCCTCATCTCCACCCTACCCTACTACCCTTCCCAACCTCATGTCCGCTATTATTAATTTTCTTTTATTTATTTATTTTTTAAAATTTAATGATTGTAGCAGGAGGCCTCCAAAGATGGCGCGGACCCATAGCCCTGGGATTCAGCAAGAATTCACTTCACTTCTTGGTCCGCAAATAGCCCGCTAAAAGGAGCCCACGCCTGGGTACCCTGCTCTCGAGACCAGTGACTGCTGACAGACTGCATGGCGCGGACCAATCAGAAAACAATATGTTGACTAAAGGGACTTGGGGGCAGAGAAAAGGGAAATACAAGGCCTGCCCCCTCCTGCATTAAATGAGCCTGCAGCACCTCCCCTAGTGCTTGCTTGTACCTGGACTCCCGGAGTCTGTGTGTTGTGACCCCGCGCCTCTTACCCACTAATCGGCAGGGGACCCGATTCAGGTAAGGGTCTTCACAGCTGGCCTGAGGAGAACCTGCAACAAATAACCACATGATTAGAAGAAGCATTTCATTACAGCTTTAACATATTCAGTAACACATTCTAGAGCAAAGATACATCTCTTTCAAAGGTGGCTGTAAACTTCTAGGCTCACAGTTGAATTAATAAAGTTATACAATATGTAACTCAGTATAAACCCTGTAAGACATAAAATTGAATGAGTTTTTACCCTTTAAAGAAGATCTCCATTTCATTTTAAAATATGCTGTTTCCTACATTTTTATGCTACTAACGCTTAGATGTTTGCACAGGTGCCTCTAATCTATTACTATGTATCTGATTACACTCAGATCCCTAGTACTTGAGAATGGATATAAAGTCATCAGGTAGATTTTACTGGTAATGTTTATCACCTCTACTATTTAACATGAAGTAAATTTTTATGCTTCCTCCTCAAATTTGTCTTGTTTTTAAATTTGTTTTGTGTGTGTATATCATACAGAACATCCCACACAATCTTATTCATCTATATACCCACTTCCCAAATGGCACCTTCCATAGCCTCCCCCCTCCCACACTGGAGCCCATATACTCTGTCATTCTTGTTACTGTCCACTGTGTTGTTGACATCCCCAGCCATTCTCCAGTGCTTGTCTGCTGAATCTAGTCAGCCTATCTAGAGATCCTTGTTTTAGGAAGATCAGCTGTTCCTCATCTAGCAGCAATCGGTTGTCAATATTCCTTTAGATAAGATTGGGGTCTGCTGTTCGTTTTCCCAGTTCTATGCTGGGTTACTGTCTGGGAGTCTCTTACTCCACCCTGGCCAATAACTCAAAGGAAGGTATCGCCTGTCTGGCATTGTTTCTTGTTATGTAGTCTTTAGCTATACATATGGACTCTTAAAAATTATATTGGCCCCTTTAATTTTTGGTTGTACTTTCCTTTTGGGTGTTTAAGACACTAAGGTTGGCCCAGATAAAACAATTTTTTTTTTTTTTAACTCTTAAGGTCGTTTGAGGATCTTTTCCTCAAGGGTAACATGGGCATGGGAGGAGCCCATGGCTCCTTTCTTTTAGCAGTTCCCCCTATGTGAAGATAAGTCAAAAGTCCTGCTTGACCATGATTGGCTTTGTTGGAAGCATGGAGGAAACGTTTCTTCTGTGTTGACCCTCCTCTTTGTAGACCGGACACTAGTTCAGGTCCATCTGGTGAGGTCTCCAGGGCCTCCTTGATTAACAGGACAGGTGACTCACCACAGTTATAGGACATTTTGATAGGTGCTCGTAGTCCCCTGGAACTTAGCCGACCTAGGAAGGAGCAAAAACTGTCCTTTATGTCCCTCTGACCAAATGATTATAGGCCTCAAAGTATGGCTGTTAAACACCCAAGAAGGTTAGTTCCACCAGTCTGGTACTTTTA
>NW_008335448.1:0-1426 GCF_000622305.1 Nannospalax galili | reverse complement strand
CTCATCAGTTGAGGGACACTTAGGTTGCTTCCATCTCTTAGCTATTGTGAAAAGAGCAGCAACAAACATAGATGTACAAGTGTCTCTGCCATAGGATGAGTTCTTTGGGTATATGCCAAGGAGTGGTATAACTGGGTCAAATGATAGGCTCATTTGTTGTTTTTTAAGAGTTCTCCACACTGCTTTCTATAGGGGTTGAACAAGCTTGCAGTCCCACCAGCAGTGGATGAGTGTTCCCCTTTCCCCACATCATCTCCAACATTTGTTATCCTATGTTCTCTTGATCTTAGCCAATCTGAATGAGGTAAGATGAAATCTTAAAGTGGCTTTAATTTGCATTTCCCTAATTACTAGTCATGTAAAATTTATTTTAAAAAGTAGACTATGGATCTGAACAGAGAGCTCTCAAAAGAAGTAAAAATGGCTAAGAAACACCTTTAAAAATGTTTAACATCCTTAGTAATTAGGGAAATGCAAATCAAAACTACTTTAAGATTTCACCCCAGTCAGAATGACTAAAAGCAAGAGAATAGTACCACATGCTGGCAAGGATGCAGGGAAAGGGGAACTCTCAACCACTGCTGGTGGGATTGCAAACTGTTGCAACCACTATGGAAAGAGTGTGGAGAACTTGTAAAAACTAAAAATAAATCTACCATATGATCCTGTTATACTACTCCTTGGCATATATCCAAAGGATTTATCTCTACTGCAGAGATACTTGTGAAGCCATGTTTGTTGCTGCTCTTTTCACAATAGCTAAGAAATAGAAACAACTGAAATGCCCTTCAACTGATGAATGGATTATGAAAATGTGGTACATTTACACAATTGGAGTTCTACTCAGCAGTAAAGAAAAATGAAATCATGAAATTCACAGCTATATAGATAGGACTAGAAATTGTTATACTAAGAGAAGTAATACAGACTCAGAAAACCAATTGATATGTGTTCTCCCTCATTTATGGATCTTAATTCCAAATCCTTATATGTGAGTATATACCTTGATGTAACCACAAGGGGAAAAAAAAAAGGAACCATGGAACCATGGGGGTGAAGAAGCCAAAGAGAGGAGGATAATAGGAGGCAGGTGTTATCAAGGGGGAAATGGGGAAAATGGGGTATTAACTGGGAAGAGAGGAGGGAGAGAGGAGATGAATAATGCCTAGGTGATGTGAAAAACCCAAGGGAAATGCATTTGTTCAAAAACCTACTGAAAACACACATATAGTGTGTGTGTGTGTGTGTGAGAGAGAGAGAGAGAGAGAGAGAGAGAGAGAGAGAGAGAGAATGTGTGTATTAGTGCATGTGTACAGCTGAAGGCTATATAACAAAAAACAGTGCCAGACAGGAGAAACCTCCCTTCAAGTTGTTAGTCAGGGTAGTCTAACAGACTCCCCAAACAACACAGGGTATTACCATAGTC
>NW_008335447.1:0-277 GCF_000622305.1 Nannospalax galili | reverse complement strand
GACATTTTGATTTTTAGCCAAGAAACTGGCTACTTTTCTTTGGGGTTTTTTACCCTGACTGCCTAGTCAATTCTTATCTCCTATTCTTATCACACAATCCTCTGAAGAGGTTACCCAGCTTGCGGACAGGGAATCAGGACACAGACCGCTCTGGCTTCTTCCATGCTGAACAGGGACACAGGGTGAGGTAATTGGGGTACCCCTTCAGTGGGTCTATCTAAAAGCTTCCCAAATTGCATAACTCTTATCTGTAGGGGGGGGAAAGAAAGTCCTTGAC
>NW_008335446.1:0-239 GCF_000622305.1 Nannospalax galili | reverse complement strand
ATCAATTTGCCAGAAGGCATTAGATTTTAGCCCTCTAGGATTGGTGCCCATCTGTTACATAGCAGGGGTATGTATCATTGATGCACAAGAAGAGCATGTTCTAACAATGCGTTTAAGTTGTTTGAGGGGAATATGGGGGAATCTGAGATGGAGCCCTTGCAAATTAATATGGGTGGCATGGTGGAGATTTTGGGCATCTATTACACTGGCAGGGAAAGTTCCAGCGGTGGCTACTTTAT
>NW_008335445.1:0-807 GCF_000622305.1 Nannospalax galili | reverse complement strand
TGGAACACCCCGCTGCTCCCCGTGAAAAAGCCAGGGACAGATGATTATCAAGACTTAAGTCAATCGGAGGATAGAAGATATCCATCCCACTGTTCCTAATCCCTATAATCTCCTGAGTTCTTTACCTCCTAGTCACAGGTGGTATACTGTACTTGACCTGAAGGATGCGTTCTTCTGCCTAAGGCTGAGCCCCATTAGCCAGCCCATCTTTGCTTTTGAATGGAAGGACCCTGAAGCTGGAATATCGGGACAACTAACCTGGACGCAACTTCCCCAAGGATTCAAGAACTCCCCTACTCTGTTTGATGAAGCTCTACATCGTGACCTGGCTGATTTTCGGGTAAGAAACCCACAGATTATGCTCCTCCAGTATGTAGATGACCTCCTCTTAGCGGCCGAGACGGAAGCTGGAGGCTCTCCTATTGAGACTGGGGGAAGTTGGATACCGAGCCTCGGCAAAGAAAGCCCAGATCTGCCTACAGCAGGTAAACTACTTGGGCTACCGGCTGGAGGGAGGGCAACGATGGCTAACAGAAAGTAGAAAGCAGGCAGTAGCCTCTATTCCCCCACCAACGTCAGCCAGAGGACTCAGAGAATTTTTGGGAAGCGCAGGATTCTGTAGACTATGGATACCGGGCTTCGCCGAGATAGCGGCTCCTCTATACCCTTTAACAAAGAATGGGACCCCTTTTGCCTGGACAGAAGAACACCAGAGAGCTTTCGACAAAATAAAAAGAGTGCTGCTGACGGCTCCATCGTTAGGATTGCCAGATCTGACAAAACCTTTCATCCTATATATAGATGAAA
>NW_008335444.1:8118968-8120366 GCF_000622305.1 Nannospalax galili | reverse complement strand
TTGTGTGTACTCAGGTTTGGGTCTTCAATGATGTTCTGTTGATCTATGTGTCTATTTTAGTGTCAGTACCATGCTGTTTTTATGACTATAGCTCTGTAGTATACTTTGAGATCTGGTATAGTAATCACCCCAGCATTGCTCTTTGTGCTCAGGATTGCTTGGCTATCTGGTGTCTTTTGTTCTTCCATATGAATTAAGGATTTTTTTTCTAATTCTGTGAAGTTTGTCATGGGGATTTCATTGACTCTATATATTGTTTTTGGTAGGATTGACATTTTCACAATATTAATTCTTCCAATCCATGAGCATGGGAGGTCCTTCCATCTCCTGATGTCTTCCTCAATCTCTTTCTTTAACAATTAAAAATTTTTATTGTAGAGATCTTTGGTGTCTTTGGTCAGATTTAGTCCAAGATATTTTATTTTTTGCTGCAATTGTGAATGGAGGCATTTCCCTGTACTCTTTCTCCAATTGCTTGTTGGTATATAGAAAGGCTGCTGGTTTTTGGAGATTGATTTTATAACCTGCCACTATACTGAAAGTGAAAGTTTTAGGACTTTTCTGGTGGAACTTTTGGGATCTCTTAGGTATAGTATCATACCATCTGCAAAAAGTGATAGTTTGACCTCTTCTTTTCCAATAAGTACTCCTTTAATTTCCTTCTCCTGTTTTATTGCTCTAGCAAGAGTTTCAAGCACCATGTTGAAAAGGAGTGGAGATAGTGGACATCCTTGTCTGGTTCCTGATTTTTAAAGGGAATGCCTCCAGTTTTTCTCCATTTAGAATGATGTTGGCTGTGGGTTTGTTATATATGGCTTTAATTATGTTGATGCATGTTCCCTCCAGTCCAATTCCCTCTAGGACTTTGGACATAAATGCATGTTGAATTTTGTCAAAGGCCTTCTCTGCATCTATTCAGATGACAATGTGGTTTTTGTCTTTGAGTCCATTTATATGATTAATGATGTTTATTGACGTGTATATTGAACCAGCCCTGAATCTCTGGGATAAAGCCTACTTGATGATGGCAAATGATCTTTTTGATGTGTGTGCGGTTTGCAAGCATTTTACTGACAATTTTTGCATCTACATTCATTAAGGATATGTGTCTATAGTTTTCTTTTTTGGTTGTGTCTTTAACCAGTTAGGAGTGATGCTGACGTCATAGAAGGAATTTGGGAGTTCACCCTCTGTTTCTATCATTTTGAATAATTTAAGTAATATTGGTTGGAGGTCTTTTTAAATGTCTTGTAGAATTCTGCTGTAAATCCATCTGGGCCTGGGCTTTTTTTAGTTGGGAGTCTTTGTATTACTGTTTCAATTTCCTTCTATGTATGGGTCTATTTAAACTGTTGATCTCTTCTTGGTTTAACTTTGGTGCTTCTGTTGAATCTAGAA
>NW_008335444.1:8117760-8118944 GCF_000622305.1 Nannospalax galili | reverse complement strand
CCTTTTTTAGATTTTCAAATTTAGTAGCATATAGGTTTTGTAAATATTCCCTTATAATGGTCTGGATCTTTTGGGTGTCTGTTGTGGTGTTTCCCCTTTCATCTCTGATTTGATTTGGATTTGCTCTTTCTTTCTTTTGGTTAACTGGATTAAGGGTCTGTTTATCTTGTTTAGCTTTCAAAAGAACCAGCTCTTAGATTCATTGATTCTTTGTATGCTTTTCTTTATTTCTATTTCATTAATTTCTGCTCTGATTTTTGTTATCTATTTCATTAATTTCTGCTCTGATTTTTGTTATTTCTTCTCTTCTGCTGGAGTTGGGTTTCATTTGTTCTTGCCTTTTCAGTGTCTTGGGTTGCAGTGTTGGGTCATTTATTTGGGCTCTTTCTAATTTTTTAATGTAGGCACTTAGGAATGCTTTTAAAGTGTCCCAGAACTATAAACTTCCCTCTTAGGAATGCTTTTAAAGTGCTGTGTTGTATTGTCCTTTTCATTGAATTCCAGGAATTCTTTTATTTCTTTCTTATTTTCTCCTTTAACCCACTCATTGTTTAAGAGTGTGTTGTTCAATCACCACGAGTTCCTGTAGTGACTAGGGCTTTGCCCAGTGTTGATTTTGAGCTTTATTGCATTGTGGTCTGATAGAATGCATGGAATTATTTCAATTTTTTTGGTATTTGTTGAGATTTGTTTTGTGGCCCAGTATGTGGTCAATTTTTGAAAAAGTTCCATGGGGTGCTGAGTAGAAAGTGTATTCTTTGGTGCTTGAGTGGAATATTCGAAAGATGTTTGTTAGGTCCATTTGATGTACAGTATCATTTAATTCAGACGTCTCTCTGTTTATTCTTTGTCCAATTGAGTTGTCTAATGGAGACAGTGGGGTATTAAAGTCTTCTACTATTACTGAGTTGGGGCTAATCTGTGTCTTAAAGTCCTGTAGTATTGTTTTTATGAATTTGGGTGCACCAGACTTTGGTACATATATGTTAAGGATTGTAATATTCTCTTGGTTAACTGTTCCTTTGATCAGAATGAACTGACCCTCCTTATTTCTTCTGATTAGTTTTACTTTGAAGTCTATTTTGTCAGATAATAGAATTGCGACCCCTGCTTGTTTCTTAGTGCCATTTGCTTGGAATATTCTTTTCCATCCTTTTACCTTAAGGTAGTGCCTGTCCTTGAAG
>NW_008335444.1:8117121-8117684 GCF_000622305.1 Nannospalax galili | reverse complement strand
TGTCTTTTGGCTGGGGAGTTCAGTCAATTGATATTTAAGGCTACTATTGAAACATGTGTTGGTTGATGTCATTTTGATTGCTGTTTGCGTTCTCTGTCTAATTTTGTGTTTCCTAGATTATACCTTTATTTATTTTCCTTTGCTGCCCCTGGGGTAGTCATTTCTCTCTCTGCTCTCTGTATTGCTTCAAGTATTCTTTGAAGGGCTGGTTTTGTGGAAATGTATTCTTTCAGGCTATTCATGTCATGGAAGATTTTCCTTTCCCCCTCAACTATAATAGAAATTTTTGCTGGGTAAAGTATTCTGGGCTGGCATCTATTGTCATGTAGAACTGGAAATACCTTGGTCCAGGCTCTTCTGGCTTTCATAGTTTGCATTGATAACTCAGCTGTAATACTGATGGGCTTTCCTTTGTATGTGACTTGTTTTTCTTTTGCTGCTTTCAGTATTCTCTCTTTGATCTGTACATTTAGTGTTTTTACTATGCTATGTTGTGGGAAATTTCTTTTCTGATACTGTCTATTTGGTGTTCTATGTGTTTCCTGTATTTGTATGGGGATTTC
>NW_008335444.1:8073917-8116450 GCF_000622305.1 Nannospalax galili | reverse complement strand
TTATGTAAAGCTGGTTGGTACAGGGTTCAGGTTCTCTCAGGTTTAATTTGGAGGGAACTGATGGCTTCAGATCAGCTATTCAGGGGTACCCACAGAAGCCCAATTCAGGTTCCAGTCAGGTACACTCAGACTTCCTTCACCACTTGGAGGCAGGATCTGGACACTCTCAGGCAGTCCCCTGTGTTCTCCCCGATGACAGAGGGAGGCCAGAGAGAGGCCAGAACTCAGCACTCTCTGGTGGTCTGCTGAGATTGGAGCCACTACACAGATAAGGGTTGAAACCCATCTCTCAGGCTGTCTGCTTGGATCTTAGCCTTAGCCTACCAATGCCAGATCTCCCCTGGGGCCTTGAGAGGGGCCCCACGAAATCCCAAGTAGGGGGATGAGTGCAGCACAATTGGGGAGTCTCACCACCACGTGGAGGCAGGATCCAGGGGCTCTCAGGCAGTCCCCTGCATTCTCAGGCCCTCTGTCAGAGGGAGGTCAGAGCGAGGCCTGAACTCGGCACTCTCTGGAGGTCTGCTGAGATCAGAGCCACTGCACCAATCCTGAAACTTCTACTCTAGTGGAACAAATATAACTTAGTGTGAAATCAAGTTCAAATTGCAGCCCTACTGTTGGAATGACTTCTGGGAATGCCTTCATTATAAATGAGAATCTTACCTAACCTTGTAGCCAAAGTTGATCTTACATTTTTAGTCACCTAACACTATCTCGACTTGTTTACAATGTAAAAAAGTTTACTAGGCCTTGGACTCCTTTTGTAAGCTAAACATATAGCTTTAATCCCTCATGACCCTTCCTTGCCCCTACCCAGAACAATGTATGTGTGTGTCTATGTTGTGACAATATCAAGTTTGCTGAAAGTAGTGAACATCATTGAAAGAAACAAAATATCCCCTGTTTAAGTTGCAAACAACAGGTGGGATTAGATTGATAACATCTTTTGTGAGTCTGTATGATATTCTGGGTCAATAGAGGTCAGAAAGAGAAAATCCTGCTCTGAAAAGACAAGTTCCACTCTTCCTTTCCCATTTCATGCTAGATGTACTGTTTCAATAAATAGAGAGCAAATCCTTTATTCAAGGGAACAGTTCTGAGAGAAAAGAGAAGGAACAAGTTCTTAGAACAGATCAGGCTTGCTCCTGGTTTTAACTAACACCAAGGGGTCAGACTATCTTTGTTCAGGTATCACCATAATATGGCATCTCTCCATCACATTCTATGATCTTGAGTGAACTTTTCTCTGAGTCTGTTCTTCATTAGGTGTATAAAAATGAGGGTAGTAGATACCATATCCATACTGGGTTTGAAGACTTGAAGGTGGTTGTTCATGTAAGTGCAATACCTGGTGGAATGGTAATTTTTCCATTGTCCTTCTGACCCTCGTCTCAGATCTCATTTACCCTACATGAGACCCAAGATAGGCACTCTGGTTTTGGACCTATCTCTCAGCACTTTTGCTCTTTGACTTCTATTAAGTTTGGCAAGTTGAAGATTGCCTACCCTCCCCTTCCTTACTCTTGTATCATACACCCTGCAGCTCTGACTATAAAACTTCTCCTCCATAACTCCAATTCTCACTTCTTCCTTTGGAGACATTATTTTTTGCCCCCTAATTTTGCTCACACCTCTGTCACACTCCTTCATTAAGATATCTTTCTCTATACCATTTAGTGTAAATGCTGCTTCTCTCTGACATTCTGGCTAATATGGTAGTTAATGACAAGAATGTGCTTCTAGATTACAGATTTTAAAGATTATATTCTGCCACCAAGTTTCTCACTTATGTTCTGAAGACATAAATGGCATAATTGCTGAGAGAATTGGGACACTGGTATGGCATAAAGTAGCTTTAAGTTTATTCAAACCATCATTGGTGTTGATGTAGAGTGGAAGTCTAAATTTTAAGTGCTGAGGTCAGTTGATTGCTATGGCAACAGTGGTAAATGCAGAAATGCAGTAACTATAACTGTGGAGTTGATTGGTTTCTTCTGGCTATGCTAGAGGGGGAGAGGGGATAGGTTTTGAGCCCTTGAGCCTTGAACTTCCAACTCAAGACATATATGCAGCACCAGAAAGTTTCTATGGAGGTTTTGAAAGAATCCCTTACTCATCCTACCTCAGAGAGACTTAATTGTGGACTGAAGACTTGGAATGCAGGTTACATGCACCTAATCAATGAGGGAATGGGGAGAGCCTGAGAGTGGGATGACACAAATGAAACTGAGCTACTTGAACCCTAGTCCCCCAGAATCTCCCTCGCTACAGGAAATCATAGAGATTTCACGTAGGACAGTGGCCTTGCAACAAGCTTCCAATTGAGCCAGCAAGTTGGTTCAGCAGGTAAAGGCACTTACCAGTAAGCCTGATGCCAGAGTTCAGTCCCTGGAACCTACATGGTAGAAGGAGAGAAATGACTCTCACAGGTTGTCCTCTGACCTACACACACACACACACACACACACACACACACACACACACACAGAGAGAGAGAGACAGAGAGAGAGAGAGAGAGAGAGAGAGAAAGAAAGAATAAATAATAAATAAATGAAAAAAATTAAGAAGGTATACACTGCCCTCAAGACCTGTCCTGCCTTATTCTCATTATCCTCAGGTTCATAATGAGTTACAGCTCATTACAGCTCAAAGAAAACATGGTAAACTCTTCCCACAAGAATATAGCTCTTTTTTCAAAGGAATGGCAATGTCTTTCCATTCGTATTGACAAGAACCTTGATACATGAATGGGAATAGATCCTAAGTTATTGGACAAAGGAGGATGAAATAAACTTGAATAGGATCAAACATGTCAATATGGGCAAGTTCATCTGGGATTCAAGATGTAATGTAGTCAGTTAAGAGCTGACAGTGGCTCTAATAGCTTGCCTGGTTGAGCAATTACATACTTGATGGAATGGTGTTCTATATCCAAGCATGCTGCAACTTTCCCTGGCATATTATAGAAGTTTAGTGTGAAGAGAAATTGAAATACATCTATTATATGTAACTTGCTTAATCCCTCTATTAGACCCAGAGAACACTCTCCTCATAAAAGCAGTTAAAAATTTATCAGTAAGAACACGAGCATACTCAGCCATCCTCTTCAGACCAGAGGTGACAGCGGGAGATGTTGGCATTGGGTGGGAACCACTAACACTAATGGCAAAATAGGAGCTCATGGTAGTTGGTGACAATGATTTTCAGAGACAGAAGGATATAATACCAGATTGTTTTATCCCGTACGGAATTATGGTGTTAGCTGATTGAGGCAAAAACCAATAGAAATATTGTGAGCCACACTGGTAAGATAAAATGTTCTAGTAGCCACATTAGAAAAGTATAAAGAAACAAGTGGTAACAATTTTAATAATATATTTAGCTCAATATATCTAAAGTTATTTCAGTGAAATCAATACATTATATTGAGATATTTTACATTACTTATTTGAACTGTCTTTGAATTTAGTATTTTCCATATAAGCACATTTCACTGGGACTAGCCACAGTAACCACATGTGACTCGTAGCTACCTATTAGGTAGCACAGACCTATATAATTGGGAAAATTATAGTTGTGGTAAGTAGAAAGCTTCTTAAAGTAGCCACAGTGAGAATTCTTACCTTCCCTGAGTGCAACTGTTCACAAACAAAACCCTTTGACTGAGAGAGAAGCCAGGGTCCTTTTAGGCAGGGAACTGTGACAAGTGAACCCTGTACATGTCCTCCAGACCTTCACCACAGGTTCCCAAAGGGCCTGGAAGCAAGGGTGGCTGGAAACAAGAGAAAGGGAAATACTTAGACCTGGGAGAGGTTACTGGATCCTAACTGAACCTATGCTGGTCTCTATGGGTGGAAAAAACCCCAATTAGCTAAACAAACAAACAAACAAACAAAAAACAAAACACCAAACAAACAAAACACCACGCTCCATCCACCAGCCAGAGTGAAATCTTGCTGGGGCTGTCTTGCAATAGTCTGGCAAGTCCATAGACCAAGCCTGTGTTTACTTCCCCATTTCTTGAAAATATACCTGGTATAAGCATAAGTGGCGAACGGAAGAATTCCATCTTGGTTCCCTGAGCCATGGAACAAAAAGTATCAGGGCGAGAAAGGTCTAGGGGAGGCATCTAAGAAACTAGGTGCTACAGAGAGCACCCTGATTTCTCGAGTCACCCAGCTAGGGTCATAAGTGAACCTGTACAGGCAATTCGACTAATCTCTCAGACCATCTCCCTCTCTGCCTGGGGCACAGGGTGTGATTTATGGGCATGAACCTATTACGACACCAGTTTTTATTAAAATGAGGTACTTGTCAGAGGCAAGGTACCTCTTGTGTAAGATACCATAATGATGGATCCCTGAGGGTCATGTTGGCAGTAGAGTTCCATTCAGGTAAAGAAAGTGTGTCTGTATATAGCCTAAGTGAGCATTTCCAAGAAGACACAGCCCTGTACCTTCCAAGATGGGAGAAATTCAAAGCTAGGTGACTGCCTGATTCCTAAAGCGATTGTGCTCTTTCTAAGGCTCAATGTTGCCCTCTGTTGTTGGCAAGTCATCTGGTATGATTGGGAACGAAACCTTGGTGAGACCACTTCTACCACTATGGCCATTTTACACATGGGTCCATGGAACAAACAACTGGGAGCTGGGGAAAGAAGCTGACCATAGCAACAAGGTAGGCCATCTTCCTTACCTTCCTCGCAGAAGCGCACTTTGTTGACATTTCCACTGACCGGTAGTATCCTCATGGTCTTCACCTATCAGAAGAGTTTCGTCTACATACCCTTTCCCAGATCCTTCCAACATATCAGTATTTCACTGCTTGTCCTTCCAGGCCCCTGACCAGTCAAGCTAACCTGTTATCTACCACCACACTGAATACTCTGTTCTTCAGCTGATCTTCCCTTCCAAGAGAATCAGTTATTTGGTCCAGGTTCCTTCGCACTGGGAGGCTGTTCTCCATGGCTGTCTTTCAGGGCCATCTCTGAGTACAGTTGTAACACATAGGCCAGTGTCAAGATACAAATAGACTTATCTGTAAACCAGGCCTACAGGTTTTCCTTTTTCAGTTGACTGGTCAGAGGGAATTTCCCATGAGGCCACTTATGTGGGTTGAGGAAGAGACGGTGAATCAGGGAGACTAGAGTTCCTATAATTTGCCTGTGCCTCCCAGAACTACAGGCCTGGTTTCATATAAAAAGTTTAATGAAGGAATTCTTTATGATTCGGTGAATGAGATAATACCTCAGATAACGAACCACTGGTATTGTTTGGTCAGAGTTTCAGGATTCACTTAGTTTTCTTTACTCCTAAGTATCTGGATACTTTAAGTACCATTAGATCTGCTGGGTCATAAGATTTAAGTTGCAGAGTGACTTATACTGCAGCCTGGACTTGGTACAGTGTTCTCTATTGCTCTGTGATCCACCCCAAATTAACCTCTGGGTTACTGAGTAAATGTGTCAGGATGTAATACCCAAATGTATCTTCCAAAAATCAAAAGGGCCAACAAATAATGGGCCTTATTTCTTTTGGCACACAGTACAAAGTGGGCTGATTTAACTAAGCATTAGATGAGCTGTCCCACAGTGCTCCAGCTCACAAGTCTCCTGGAAAGTCGTCAGCATGTCAGTGTCCATACCCCTATACTTTGTGGGGTTTCTTTTCCCCTCTTTGTCATGCCTTTAACAGACAAAGGCTTCAAGGATTTTTTGGTCACCAGATTTGACTGACATAATGTGATCAATGTAAGTGGCCAGCATGGAGTCCTAGGAAGTACCAAGTGTCCTTTAGACTATGTAAGTAGAATTGACACAATTCTAAAGACTCTGAGTGTGTACTGCTGTCTCAGTCAGATGAAAGCAAACTGCTTCTGATTGTTCTTACTAATTAAGATGGAGAGCAAATCATTTTCACAGTTAATAGTGGTGCACCAGATAAGGAGGACAGGAGGTGCAGGGGCCAACAGCTATCTAACCAAGATTAGGGAAATCCCTTGAAAAAAGCTTGAAAGGCTTTTCCCCTAAGTAGGATGCCATATATGCCTTAACTTTTGAAAATTTATTTTCATTTTATGTATATGAGTGTCATATGCATGCAATGCCCATGGAGGCTAGAAAAGGGCATCTGATTTCCTGAAAATAGATAGTTGTTAGCTGCCATGTGTGTGTTAGGAATGGAACCCAGGTCCCCTGCAAGTGCAGCCAGTGCTCTTAACCACTGAGCCATCTCTCCACCCCTGATGTTAGGAGTTAGCTAAGGGCAGGCAGTTAGGGAAAGGTAGAAAGGAAAGAAGGAAAACCATTCCCACTTAGCTGCTGGAATGTGTCAAAACAAGGTTATGCATCAAAAAGTAAGTCTACAGGCCTGACAAGGCCATGAGTCAGACAAGGACAACTGTTTAGCTATCTCTCTCCTGTTCTCCTGGCTGGTGCTATTTGGGCCCAAAATAAAGTGTGGGAAGAGGATATTGAAGGAGAGGAAGACCTGGGGACCCTTTAAAAGTACCAACTCAGAAGTCGCTTGGTGGTCTTCCAGCTCTGGAGAACTCACCCACCTCTTGCTCTTTACTCTGCCTCAATAAAAGCCTGCTCTTACCCTTTTCTAAGTCTTCACTCATCCCTGGGTGTGCAACCAGCCCTTGGCTCTGACCCTTGCACACTGCCATATATGTTTTTTAAGTCTATGACCAAATGATAATACCATTTCCATCATAGTTTAACTATAAAGGTCTGAAAACCAAGTGAAAGCAGTGGAAGTGACGCTGGTCACCATCTCACCCACTGGCACCTTCGTGGACTTTTCTTGGTGCACGACTTCTCCTGTCTTGGAAGGTTTGGAGGTCCTAAAACTCTCACAGGAGGAACCAAGAAACTCAACCACGGTTCCATGAAGTTGGAAGCTGACACCCCTCACTGGCCATTAGGGTCTTCTCTAATTGATGTACCAATGAGACTCAGTAAGGGACTTCCATGTCTGGCTAAGGTGATTAGTTCAAAGGGCCAAGAGGAAATTAGGCTGCGTTTATGAGCCCAGGCTACTGGCTATTTTAGGGCCCTGTTGGGGAGGGCTCTAGAATGCATACACCATGCCCTTGCCAGTGACAGAGGGGACTCCTCAGCTGGTTCAGAGAAGCACATACTGGAGGGCCCTGGCTGGGTTCCATCTTTCACCCTTCCTCAGCCCTAGTGAGTGAGACGACAGGGTTTGTGGCGTTCAATCCAATTTGACAAACTTTGATTGGAAAGCTTTTAGAAGTAATAATGCAGTACAACCGACCAGAAGGCTCATGAAATGAATTGTTCTGGTAAATTGAGCTTTCTAAGTAACAATGTTTTATTCTGAAAACTCTTGTTAAATATCTTCCTGAAACTTCTAACTGCTCTTTTTCCACCGGTAGATGCTTTCTCTGATGAACAGAAATGTTAAAGTCCAAAATGATCATTTCTGGAAGACCATATCTCAGAGTGATAATGTAGATAAAACAAGCGAAGGTGAGGGGACTGGGTGAATGCCACAGGACTGACATTACTTTATCAAAAGATAAATTTCAGATATCAGCTTGATTCAAAATCATTTGAATGAGCTGAAGGAGTTCTGGTCAGCAGAAGGCTCTTGGGAACTGAGGATATATTGTGGACAGCCAATGACAGTGGCTGTAGACCTGCCACTAGCTATGTGGGGAGCTATCTCCATGCCTCTTTCTTGTCTCTGCCCTCCTTTAGTCTCCCATTGGCCTGAGCCGGTGAAGGTGTGTTTTGATGGTCCTGTTGAACATTTGGAGCAACTGGGAACACAGGGCTGAGACTTCCCTGCCGTCTGGGGCAGCAGACTGGAACATGAAGCCCTTGAATTGCTGCTTGCTGCTGGTTTGGCTTCATTTGTGGTATTCTCTCAGGTCTACAAAATGAGAAGAAGGAAGCCCATTTTCAACATTCTTGAGAAAGGGGGGCAGGAAGAAAGAAAATTTCAATGTAGAGGCTACATTGCAATGGGAAAGCTCCAAAAGGGGTGAGAAGTCCAGGGATTTCCCTAAATTGTGCAGGGAACTAAAAGTGGCATGCTTCTATCTCATAGTCCAGAATCTTAGCAACACATTCCAATAACCATTCTCCTCCTGTTATAAAACCTCCCATCACTGCTCAGACAGCCCCAGTTAGGGCTCTGCCACCTTTGTAAAAACAAAGTCAGAACTTCACCCATGGATGTGCCTTTTGCTTCCTGTTCCTCTCCCAAATGGGAGAACTATTTTCTGAGCTGACAGACTAGCCCTGGCCATGAAGTGAGCAGGGATACAAAAAACCAGGGGTTGGGAGACAGGAGTCTGGGTTTGAAATCCTAGAAATGTAACAGCAGGCAAATCAAATGGGTTTTCTGGGCTTAGCTCATTTCCCATGCATGCAGGAGGACAGAATTATGCCTGCTCCCCTATGCCAAGAAAGGTGCACTGTACTGTTTACAAACAGAAGGACTGAAGACAACCACTGAGTCATTCTTAGAGACATCCCTTGGGAGGAATCTGCAAAGAAAAGAAAACAAGACTTTTTCTAAGTGCAAGAAAGTCCTGTAGGCCATATGCACACATGCATGACACACCTAGCCTGTCGATTAACCTGTTTGCAAGAGGCCAGCAAGAGTTTCCTCTTCTCGGCTCCACATTTTTGCCCACTATTTGTGTCTGTCTTGTGATCATGTACATTTCTGCCTTGGGTCTGACAAATGTTGACTATGAGGTACACATTATGTCTTATTAGGAAGTAAATACACACAGAGACCCATTTGTCTCTGCATGTCAGTTTTCACATCTGTCAAATGGAGGGGAGGAAGTGAGGCAGGATGATCTGTCCTATTTGATGATTTCTAAGGCCTTTTATTACCTGAGAACCAATAAACCAAATAGGCTGTCTCCCTAAAGAGAACTTGTATATTGAGGGGCAATGTCTGTGAAAGGTGAACAACCAGGTGAGCAGAGGAGAGAGGGTGAGTGTTTAGGGTGCACGAAACATGTGGAGGATAAAGATGATTGAGGAACCTCAGGAAGAATGGGCGTCTACCTGCCAAAAAGAACCAGGACTGAGGGGAATTCACAAGAGTGGCCTGGCCCTTGGGCTCCTCAGCACTGGACTCAGGGTGCATCACCCAATCTCCTGAAAACAAGTTAGACATGTCATACATGTGGTCTGGTGGGTTTTCTTTTAAAAAAAATATTTTATTTATTATTTTTATTTTATGTGTATGAGTGTTTTGCCTACTTGTATGTTAAGTGTACCATGTGCATGAAGTGCCCACAGAGACCAGAAGAGTTCTGTGGCCTGGAACTCACACAGATCTGCCTGCCTCTGCCTCCCAAGTGCTGGGATTAAAGGCATGTGCCACCACACCTGACTCATTAATTATTTTAAACATAAGTCTATGCATAGTAATCTCTTAATCTGTAACTGTTTTAAAGCATTTTCATTTTACATTCATCCTCAAATGATAGTTGAACTAGGTATAGAATTCCAGACTGGCCGCTAGTACTCTTTCACATTTGTCTTCGTTTTCCTCTCTTTGTGACTCTTATTTGATATGCACCCACTCTTCTCACTGTGTCCTCCTCACCTCCTGGCTTCACTTTCATGTTTCCAACTCTGTCTCTCTGAGCTGTACTTTAGGTTATTACCTCAGGTCCAGCTTTTCAAAAATCTAGCTAATTCTGTCTTCGGTCTTGAAAAGGCTTTGATTCATCCTTTCATTGAAATTTTAAATTTCAGTTATTATAGTTTTATTCCCAGAATGCCCACATGTTCCTTTGTCTATTATATCTTTTGTCACATGGCATTGTTCATATTGTCTCAGGGCCTATTCTTTCTTTAATATTTTAACATTTACTATAGCATTTGGGGTTGAATCCAGGGCCTCCTGTATACTAGAAAAGTGCTTTATCACTGAACTACATCCTCAGCTAATATGTTAACATTTTAAATGAACTTGTTAAAGTGTTCTTTAAATTGGTGTGTTATGTCTCACTATTGGGAGTGCAAATTCTTTTATTTGACATACCTGATGACTATCCCTTATGGCAGTTTAGTTTTTGTGATTGTAATATTTGATTGTGAGTTGCTCTTCATAGCAATCCCTTGTGTTCCTGGCCGTGAAACTGTCTGGAAGTGTCTCTTCTCAGAGGCATCTGCAGGCCTTTACAGGTTTCGGCAGTGGTGGCTGGTTTTTATGTTGTTTTTAGCTGGGGTGCCTTTACATATGAGAAGAGAAAACATGGAACTCAAGCTTGCCCATTGGCTGAGGATGCTAATTTCTTGATAAGGGGACATCAAACTTTCCTCTAACTTTCCTCACCAACATGAGACATGGAAGTTGTGGGGTTTTCTCACCTTCCACATCATGGATGTATCAGCTGTCATGATCCCCACCTTTGTGACAGCTCAGCTCTGCTGACCAGGGCCTACAGCCAAGATTCCTCTCCAGTTTAAGACTGGCACTCCCCTCCCCAGCTGAACTGGTCATAACACCATGAGCCATTTGGCTTCAGTTATGATACCACCCTGAATTGGCATTTTCTCTGTCCATCTAGCACAGGGACTTCTCTCTTAACCTTGGGTTTGGCTGTGACTTTGCTTTTCCCTCTGTTCTATTTTTCCTATGATTCCTGCTCCCTGCCCCTGCATTTGGAAAGGCTGAGGCTGGGAGGCAGAGCTGTTTCCTGTCTTCTCAGCATGGCTGTCCAGAAGGCCTAGCTCGGCTTTTACAGTGTACAGCTGCTTCTTCAGGCTTGGAAGAGACTCACTTAATTTATGTTATTTTTTGTTTGATGGCTGTTCAGAGGGAAGAAAGACCCAATTCCCTCAGAAGTTAGATAATAAGATGATGATTTTTTTCATTTAAAGGAGGGAGCCTAAGAGAGCAAGGCAGAGAGCCCAGAGAAGATGCTGATGGGGTAACTCTTTGAAAGAAGTTCAGAGCCACTTGGTGCAAGTGAAAATGGAGTCACTCTCTGAGGAAGATGCAGTTCTGAACAAGGCAGGTGCCCACGAGATAATTAACCCCAGCAGTCTACACAGATATGCACGAGAGCTGCCTCGACTTGGGAAGAGGCCTGAGGCTGCCTGGAGGTGGCCCGGAGATAAGCACGTGTTCCTAGGATGGGAGTTCAGTTCGCTCCAGGGAGATTTGATGTCATTTAACCCTTCACTAACTGGAGCATCTCATCACTTCTAAAATAAGACTCTTCTGTGCCTTCAGCTAATTAACAGAAAACGAGAGGCAATGTCTAGTATTACATTCCTTTCTTTTTTTCTGCTACCGCACCAAGTTGCCCAACTACTGTCCAGTGCTCATCTGAGTCAAGCAACACTGATTCCTTTGGGTCATTGTCTAGAAGTCTGTGGGAAGTGAAGAGCACTCTGACATCTGCGAGATGTGAAGGCCCCTGAGTTGAGGGACTACCGGGAGGAAACTTGAAGTCAGGAGGAGTGGAGTCTGTCTGCTTTGAACAAGGCAAAGCCATCCAGGTTTCTGGCCGCCTAATGCTAAGAGATTTAAGTAACTTTAGAAGATTCTGGAAGACTTCAGGAGGGTAGAGGCCCAGCTTCTGCCCTCCCCTGGGCTCCACTTACAGCAGCTATGAGCAGCAGTCATGAATGAGGTCTTAAAGGGAGCTAGGGACTGAATTCTATTCTTGTTCAGCTGGTATGACTTGAATCACCACAGTACAAGTGGCCTGATTAGGAGTGCTAAATAAATAGCAGGGACACAAATATCCCAGGGTAGGGGTGAGGGGAAGGGGCACAGGAAAGAAGGCAGCTTGCCCACTGGCTCCAAGCAGACAGGAAAGGGGAAGACTTATTCTTGAGTGTGGGTAGGAGAATAACAAGAAGCTTTTGAATCTTTCTGCCAATGTGGGCGGAGGGGACACTTATTCTTTATGCACCATGGGTGAGCAACAAGAGTGACACCAGGACCCCAGGGCTGCTAAAGGCCAAGGGATCCAGGGATGTGCTCCTCATCTTGGTGCTGGTGACAGCAAACATTTCCACAGGCACTCTTTTTTTCTTATTTTTTTTTTTTAATTTTATGTGTATGTGTGTATTGCCTGCATGTAGGTAAGTGCACCCGTGTCATGCAGTGCCTGCAGAGGACAGAAGAGGCTGTCGGATCCCCTGGAACTGGAGTTACAGACAGTTGTTAGCTGCCATGTGGGTGCTGGGATTCAAATCTGGATCTTCTGCAAGAATAACCAGTGTTCTTAACCGTTGAGCCATCTCTTCAACTCCCTACAGGCACTCTTTTAAGCATCTTACATCTAATCATTCATTTAATCTTCATAACAACCTTGCCAGTTAAGGTAAACTGAAGCTCAGACCAAGTAAGCAACTTTCCCAAGCCCACACAACCAGCAAGCAGTGGGGTTTGGTGTCAAGGCCCATACTGGTTCAGGTGTCTGTACTCTTAACCACAGACTTAGCTGTATTCATAAATGGAGAAATAGGTCAATATTAATAGATAATGATAGATAATCTTAGCAAAAGCACCACTGACCATTATGGAGTACCTGCTCTGTGCTCTGTACCAGTGACCTTTAGGATAGTTCCATGAGAAAGTAGCCATGTTATTTAACTTTGTGAAGGAGATGGGAGAGAAGCCTAACAGGTAAGTTAGGAAGGGTCACCAGTTACTAAGTGGTTGTGTTGTGGTGCCAGGTTTTATGTTTGTAATACATGAACTTGTTGGGAAAGAAAGGTGAAGGTACTGACCTGGAGGAGGGAGGCTACCCATCACATGTAAACATAGACACCCACAGGCCATCTGATCTGGTGGAGGGAGGTTGCCCTTCATATGTGAATATAGGTACCCACGGGCTTTGCTGTCCCTTCCTGTGCTGCTTCTGGAAGAGGATGAAAGGCAGCAAAGATGCCTCCTTTTCCCAGCATTGGTTTCTTCTGCTAACAACTGTTTTGAGACAGTCTGCCAAATCCTGTCTAGCCCTGTATTTGTACATAAAGCTTTATTGGAACAGAGCCATGCCCACTCATTTATGGAGAGTCTATGGCTGCTTTCATCGGATAATGGTAGTCTCGAGTGTCGCAGTGGAGACCACATGTCTCACATGCCTACATTATTTACTGTTTGATGCTTGGGGTGGGGGTTGCTGAAGTGAAGGTTATTACTGAGACTTTTGCTAATGGATAGGCTGACCAGATGTAAATAAATGGAGCAGGGAGGGGAGGAATCCAGAATGACTTGCAGTTTTGGAGTTGCTCAACAATTCCTCATGTCTCTACTGAGCCCCACCAGTGTCAAGTGGGCTGTAACACACTAATGATGCGGATGTGCCCAGACAACCCACTGGAAGAAGCATACATGCATTGAAAGGTAGGTGATATGTGAACTGTAACCTGAATGCCTCTGGGAAAAGGAACTGCACATAGCACACATGGGTGGTGAAGACAGTGATGATTTCATTCTATTTATCATCTCAGCTCCTTAAGCCAATGAGATGGGATCTTCTTTCCTCTCTTCCAGGAGTCTGTAATAGACAATGAAGATCAACCCAACAAATCAGAACAAGATGGAAGATTCATTTATTCAACAATTTTGAGCCCACCAGGTGCCAGTCACTGCTGTGTGAGGCACTAGCCAAGCATGATCCTTGCACTCAGGGTTTTTTCTTAGCTGTCAAGGAGGACAGGAAAAAGAGACAAACAGAAGGGGAAGAAGTTTTGGAAAGATAAGGGGGGGTGTGCCACGTGATACACCAACAAAGTAAGAAACAGATGTGCGAGGCTAGACAGGAGAAGAAACAGTATCTGATAGTCCTGTCCTGCGGTGGTAAGGATTGCCAAGAAAACAAACACAGCAGGTGCCAACCTGAGGGGGAAGTCAGGAATTTACAGGCTCAGCATGGAGGGTTTCTCCCAGCAGCTTCAGCTGATCAGGGCAGGTGCAGATTGGGGCATGCCATGCAGAAAAAGGTCTCGCTGAGGCACAGAAGCATTTGTTAACCAGCAAAAGGCCATAGGTCACCATACTGGAAATATTGATCAAGTCCAGGTCGACTGAGTGTAGCACGGCTTCTTTGTGCAAATTTCAGACCTGATTTCTCACAGGCTCCAGTGACTCCCCTGCAACAAGACACTTCAGTTCAATGCAATGATTAGCACTGTCAATTAGGCCTGGATGCATTGATTTCCTCATTAGCTTTTGGTGGTGCTGTGACCTCTTGCCTTGCTGGGTTCTGAAAGCTCAGGCTGTCACCAGTGTTGGAGAAACCCTTATCCAAATATAGAGGTCAGATGAAGTTATTACCTACCTTAGACATTGCCTCGGAAATTATAAATGGACATTTGTTAATTTTAGTGTAAAACCATGACCTTTCTTAGAAGTATAGACCCATTTTCTTCCCCTCACTTTTCTTTCAGAAATCATACTCCTTAATAAGACATCAGCTATGACTAATTTCTATTTTACTCAACAAATCCTTGGGATTTTCATGATGCCCCCCCCATCTTTACCTCCACACTCTGCTACAGACAACAACTCAACCATACCTAAATAAAAAGTTTTATTTATTTTTAAGTAAATTGCTTTAACGAGCCATTTTCAAATATTGTACTTAAATCTTATAGAAATAATTCTTTAGCTCATACTTCATTAGTTCACACTTTTAAATAAAAGTATGGGACTGGAGAGATGGCTTTGCAGTTAAGAGCACTGGTTGCTCTTGCAGATGACCTGGGTTTGACTCCCAGCACCCAAATGGCAGCTAACAACGGTCTGTAACTCCAGTTTCAGGGGATCCAATGCCCTCTTTTGGCCTTCATGGGCATTGTACGACGCAGGTGACTTATGTACATTGTCTTAGTTACTTTTCTGTTGCTGTGATAAAACACTGACCAAAGCAACTTATAGAAGGAAGAATTTATTTGAACTTACAGTTCTAAGGCAATTAGAGACCATCATGGTGGAGGGCATGGTGGCAGGAGGTGGTGGGAGTAGAAACTGGAGCACTCACATCTTCAAACAGGCACAGGAAGCAGAGAGTGACTGGAAATCCTGCAAGGCTTAAGAACTCTCTAGTCCCACCCCCAGTGAAGTGCTTCCTCCAGCATGGCCACACCTTTGAAGACCTCTAGACCAAAACAGCGCCACCAACTAGAGTCAAAGTGTTCAAATGCTTGGAGCCTATGGGGGACATTCTCATTCAAACCACCACATACAGGCAGGCAATATACGTATACACATAAAATAATAAATATTTTTAAAATAAATGAAAAGTATATGATTACAAGAATACAACTGATATAAACAGAGTTTGGGCAGAGCACAGTGACCCAGGGTGAGCAAATATGGGAAAGGGTGACAGGGGATGTTCCCTCCAAGGCATCCCCCAGTGACTTCTGACATCTGCAGGACCAGCTAAGAGGGGTGGGATAAGGAGGCTTCTCCAAAACTCCCTCCATGCCAGGACAGTCTGAGCTGTTTGACACCCAGGCCAAATTAGCAGTGGCTGTGAAAATTAGCAGTGGCTGTACCAGGGGTTTGGAGCTGCACCCAGACTGGCCAACGCCTCCTGTATTTGTGCGTTGGTAGCAGCACAGGGAGCCCTTTCATTTGATTTGGAAACCTTGGGAGAGAAAGAGAGACACTTGTTAGGTCTGCAGCTCAAGGCAACAGTTTATCAGGTTGGCTTTCATGTCAGGGAGAAAGCTGGCAGAGTGCAATGTCTGGAGACACCTGCGTTCCTACATCCCCAGCTATGGTCCAGGCATGCCCTGTGAGAGGCTGACCTCTGGGGTGAGGCGCTTCAGCCTGCAGCTGACCGGCTTCCTTCATTTGCACCCTGGGGCTCTGTGCCCAGCAGTAGAGGATACTAGATGCAGGGACAGGGCCATCATGCTCAGTGGAAGAACGCCAAGTGGGGGAGTGGGGAGTGGAGTTTAGGGAGATGAATAAGAGACAACCTGGCCTTGATTGCTATTGACCTTGACTGTAGCTACTGCCAGAACTGGAGAGCTAGCCATGCTCCATGTGACCCCAGCACCCTGGCATTTAATTATGAAGATTGGCAACACAGGAATTCTGGGTAGATATCAGGGTCCAGTCTGGCACTAATTTTTCCAGATTCTGGAAAGGAGAAGCTGCTGGGAGAGCCAGGGCAGTAGGTAGGGGCATGGCCTCTTCCTGCAGAGGAAATTTGGCTTCTGGTTCAGGCATCTTGGAGGATCCCAGGGATATCCAGCCCAGCACCCTAGAGCCCTGGAAGCAGAGGAACAGTGAATAGAAGCTGCTGTCCTTTTGTATGAGAGAAACGAAGGGTCAGGGCACGAGCTTTGGAGTCGGACCAACTGAATTTGTCATCGTCCTGCCTCTTTGTGACTGAATAACTATGGACACATACACATATAATTTTAAGTGTCTATGCCTTAGTTTCTTCATCAGTATAATGGGAAAAGCCAAACCCATCTCACTGGGTTGCAAGAAGCACACAGTGATGTTGGAACAGCACACCCAGAGCACACTGGCAGCGATCCTCATTACTAGTCTCTCAGGTGCAGTCAGACCCTCTGACTCGAGTCTTCTCACCATTGCCTTGGCCTCACTAGAGGCTAGAAGTCAGACCGCATAGCGTCTCCTGCCTCAGTTTCCCTTTCCATACCCCAAATGGTGCCTTCCAGTAAGAAAGCAACAGACTTTGATAGCAATGAGAATTGACAGTCTCAGGGCTCTTGGGCATCAATGTTAACTAGTTATCAGAGCCACCTGGCATTTGGAAAGTTCTGGGTTGGCTCACAGGTTTTCCAGGTTAATCAATGTAACTTTCTACAGTTGCCTTTAAATCCCTAATGGCTCGAACTGGTCTGTTTACTTTTCCTTCCAGTTCTGCCTCTGGCCTCAGGATTCCTAAATCTCAAGGCCCAAATCCTGCATTAGGACTGTTAATATTTCTGCAAAAGAAAAAAATTTTTGAGACAGGGTCTCACTATGTAGCACTGGCTGACCTGAAACTCACTATGTAGACCAGGCAGGTCTTGAACTCACAAAGATCTGCCTACCTCTGTCTCCTGAGTGCTGGGATTAAAGACATGTACTATAAACCCAGCTCTGCAAACATTATCATATTCCTTTCTTCAAAAGGTGGAGCTGGGGGGGGGGTGGCTAGAGAAATGGCTTAGTGGTTGACAGTACCAGTTGCTCTTGCAGAGGACCCAGGTTTGATTCCCAGCACCTACATGGTGGCTCACAACTGTAACTCCAGTTTCTGGAGAATCCAATGCCTTCTTCCGACTCTTACACACTTATACTCCTTTAAAAAAAGGTGGAGCCTGGTCCTCTTTTCTTGCCGGAAGCTGCTTAATTACTCAGCCCAAAGGGCAGGATGTGTGGACCCCTGAGGCTTGTCGGTTCTCAGACATGGAAACTTCCTGGCTCTCTTTCCTCCTGCTCTTCTGCTCCTGTGGAAGCCAACTACAGTGTTTCAAGAGCACCCTATCTTACCAACAGCCACCCTGTCCTTGCCCATCCTATGGGTGAGTGGCCGACCTGTCTCAGCCTAGCCTGGTGGTGGCTGCAGCACAGGCCCATGTATCTGAGAGGCTCAGGGTCAGAACTACCTAGCCATGCTTCTCAGAGGCTCCTGGCCCACAAACTGCGTTCCTTATTTCTGCTTTCATTGTATTAGTGCTAAGCTTCTTTGATGGAATAAACAGATTTGCTGCAACAGGTTAAGGGATACACTTGTCTTCCCGAGGGGAACTGGAGCCAGTCCCTGGCCAGTGTGTCTACTGTCCTGGGCAGAGGAAGCAAATCCAGAGGCTGGCAGGTCAGGAGTAGCGCTCCAAAGACAAAAAGTATAGCCTGTGGGAGAAAAGCTTTTTTGATGGATGGTCTAGCAGAAGCTCCATAGAGATACTGCAGGGGCAGACAAACAGCCACCTGACTCAGCACTGCCTGGGCCCTGTCCATGACAGGGGAGCAGTCACAGCAGACCTTGACTTCCAGAAAGGTCTCAGGAAGAATGTACACAGTGCCCCCAAGAACAAGACAACATGCTTACACCATGCTCTTTCTTCCATAGAGGCAGAGCCGCCCTGCACTGTACTTAGAGCCCGACTTGTGCTGAGTGCAAGTTTGTTCACCCAGAGTAACCAGCAAGCCAAGTGTTCAGTCCCAGCCCAACACTCCTTTTCCACTGCCTTCATTGTGAATGTGGGGAGAACAGTTCTGAAAAGTAGTACCTTTCACTTTTGAAAGTGATGAAGTGCATGTCAACACGAAAACTGATAGAAATATTGGGTACACTTCATGTCACTGCTAAGAGAGGAGGAGAGACAGTCACCAGACGTTGGCACCCGTTACATGCTGGTCTTCCCCATCCCTTCCCCAGACAGGTGCCTCTGATGTCAGGATGGAATAGTCCCTTTCTCACCCCTCTGCTCATGCTGCTTGTGGTACTTAAGGGAACTCAAGCACTTCAATGCTCCAAATGCTGGCCCTGGACATGCTTCTAAGCCCGGTTCCCCTCCATGCTTTGTCCTGTGCATGTGATAAGACAGTTAATCCTGCTCAGTTTGGTCTCCTAAGACCTAAACCCTGGCTACTGTAGGAGCTCACCTAGTGATCCTGCCTCCCAGCCAGGAGCTCATCTAGTGATCCCTGTAGCCCAGTTATACCTAGGGATCCCTGTTGCATCAGCTGTACCTTCCAATCAAAGCCCATCTTCCATCCCCCCCCAAAAAAAATTCAGCTAAAAAGATATTCCAAGCCTCCTTGCAACCTGAGGCCCTGGGAATAAATTCAGGCTCTGATATGTGACTCATGGGGATCCTGAAAAACTGTTTAAAGGAAACTGATTCCACTGTAGGAAAGAACCTTAGTCCCTGCCTTTTAAAATTTCTGCTGCCCGGAGTTGAGATGAAATGGCTGGATCTCCAGCTACCACTGAACCATGAAGGACCTTGAGAATAAAAGCCATGAGCTAGATGTAGTGGAGCAAAAACCAGAATATTGGGACTGGAGAGATGGCTCAGCAGTTAAGAGCACTGGCTGCTCTTGCAGAGGACCTGGGTTCAGATCTAGCACCCAAAAGGCGCTAACAACCAACCATCTATAACTCCAGTTCCAGGGGATCTGACACCCTCTTCTGACCTGCAGGCATTGCACAATACAGGTGCACTTGCACATATATAGGCAATACACTCATATACATAAAATAAAAAAATAAATACAATATTTTTAAAACCAGACTGTTAAAATATATATTACTACTACTTTATCTTTTCTTCCTTCCTTTTCCTTCCTTCTCTCTCTGCCTCTCTCTGTCTCTCTCTCTCTCATTCTTCTCTCTCTCTCTTTCTATGTGTGTGTGTGTGTTGGGATGAACCCAGTGTTTCATCTAGTTGTCCTACCACTAAGCTACACCCTAGCTGTACACCAGGTTCTGTTCAAAACACATTTCTGTATTGAGTCATTTACAGCAACCCTCAAAGGACAACCCTTCTTCCCATTTTACAGACAAGGAAACAGGAAAAGAAAGGGAACTTCTGGAGTCTAAGCTCTGATGCTGAGCATCCTCCTGTCCCACCTGGCTTCCTGTGACCGAGGAACCTTTGTGCCCAGCCTCTGTGCCTAGCTCCACACTTCTTTTGTGTGTGAGAAAAATAAAGCTCTTGGTAGCTCCAGTCATTGCTATTTTGCTTTTTGAGTCAGCTCCCCAGCTCGTGCCTATCTGATAGTCTCCAAATTGATTTTCTGCCTGCAGGCGCTTGTTCAAGACATTTCTGCCTGGAATGCCTCCCCTCGTATCCTTTGCTGCTGCACACCTCTGCAACGCAGCCTGGCAGTACCTGGCTCAGCCTGCTGCCTCCCAAGCCACTTACCACTTTCCGGATCAGAGGAATATCATCTTAGCTTCTACATCCACTTAACGTGGCCTAACACCCAGTAAATGTACAATAAATGTTCCCTGAATGTTACTGAAACATGGGGTGCCAGTGTTAGTTAAAACAGGACCAAACAGTGCAACATCAGAGATGTTGGGGTACACGGTTCCCCTTCCTACCCTGTGACCAAGCTGCCATAGTCCTCTAACTTGCATTTTGATCCTGAAAAAGTTTCTTTTATTCAGAGTGGCATGACACTCAATTTAATGAGCACTTGATATGGTGGACACTTTTCTTGTGGTTGATTCCTTGAAAGATGAGAAAAGGAGGCTGGCTACAGGTGGTAGGCCAGATTCAGGTGAGCCCAGGACTGCCCCGTGCCATACACCCATGTTCTTAGAAATGGCATCTCACTGCTCAAAACACACTGCACCACATCATGAGTGATCTGGGACTCCCCAAGCCTGGTTCCATTTCCAGTGTCTTCCCTCTGGTCTGGCCTTGGTTTCCCCAAGGTGATTACTGAGGACTCTCCCCACTTTATTGCTGCATGATTCTATGCTGACTTCACCTCAGCTAATTTTATGTAATTGACAATCTTTCTTACACAGGAAAGTGAGGAAGGCAAAAGAAACCCAAAAGAACTGAGTAGGGGCTTGGGCAGCCAGGCAAGCATGGTAGCAGCTGCTGAACACTGCCTGCTCGGTGGCCTGGCCTTCCAAGTCAGTATGCTCACCTTCTCTTTGGATCAGGCCCAGTACAGGTGCCCTTCCTTTCTCAGTGAGTGAAAGCACATTGGGAAGGATGTTTGCTGGGAGAGATTTTAGACTATAGATGGATCTCTGTTGCCAGAGCCCCCGAGGACAGTGGGTTTGTCTAGACTGGACCCCAGGACCCTGCAAGTGTTGACATCCACCAGCAAATGCTGACCCAGGAATTCTAGGGAGGCTGTCACATGGGCAGTCTGGGAGACATGGAGCCAGTGGGAATAAATATGGTGTATGCTCTTGGAGAAACCAAAAAGCTGGAAAAATCCCTGAGCCACACAATGCTAAATCCAAGCAAGTTTGCAGACAAGAAACCTACTACTTCTTTCCCATAGGTCTCTGCAGACACACAAACCTATGGTCCTTTCATGGCAAGATTTTGAGTTCAAGTCCAGCTCTGATGATACCTGTCTTGTGAAGTCGAATTTTAAGTTTTTTTTCTCCATTTTACTACTTAGTACACAACAGAATTAACTGATTTGACTTCCATTTAAATATATCAATACTAGCTTGCCACACATACCTAGTAATGATTGACATGGACATTGCACAGCACTTTATAGGTTGTAATTCACCATCACACCCATTCCCACATTTGGGCCTCCTTTGACCAGAGCTGAGGTGGAAGAAAGATGCTGAGTCATATGAATGACTGATTTTAATTCCTTTTGACCTACAAGAATGGTACTTTGCTGTGGGTTAACTTAAGAGCTGTAGCTTTGCTATCATCTTTCAGATAAGGAAATTTCCCAAATTGGGCATGATTCTGTAATACTGAGTGCGATGCACTGAGGAACACCACATAATGATGGTCAAATTAGGAGTCCTTTATTAATAGCTGGCAGTCAGAGAGGGGGCTAATGTCCAAAAGAACTCTCAACCCTGTGGAGAAGCAGGGCAGGGTTTATAAAGCTTAAAACCACAATTACATCATGCCAGGGGTAAAACCAATACCCATAGCTAAACCAGACCAGGGGCAGGTCAGTTAACAAAGAGGTTATCAGTTAACAGTAAGTTTCAGTTTGGCTGAGTGGGGGGACATGCTACCTGGATGTGCTACCTGGCTACTTGTAAGTTTCCCAGTATTGTACAAACAATGTACTCTCTGAAACTACCTTCATGAGACATTCTGCCTCACTGGCTGCAGAGAGAATGGCTGGGCAAAAACACAGGTAAAGCAAAGGTCAGCTAGAACAGACAGAGTTAGTTTTGCTATTTCAATTCACACAGGGTTTCAGTAAATAGAAGAACTAAGGTTATATCTCTGCCATAGATTCTGGACCCTCACTACTGCTCTCACAAGCTAGTGCTGAGAACCTGCTGCTACATGCCAGGCACCCCTGGGGACAGAATACACAGAAGAACATTCCCCTGCCCCCCTGTGCTTGTATACCTGACAGTGCCCAGTGAGCTAGGCCAGGCCCACCTCTGTGTGTATATTCTATATTTATTTTATTATTTATAAACCTAATCATTATTGTTATTATTTTTCTATGAAGGAATCCTCACAAAAATCTGGTTACTTTACAAGTGAGGAGACAGAAGCATGGAAACATTAGTAATGTGCACAAGGTCACACCAGTAAGTGACGGAGCCAGGACTGAAGGCCACAAAGTCCAGCTATGGAGTCTATAGCTGTGGTTGACCTGGGACCTGCCTGGGGCCATCTGGGAAGGATTCTCAAAGGAGACAGATAGTCTCTGATCTGAGACCTGGGGGGTGCACAGGGAACAGTAATGGGCAGAGAGGGAAATGCATAGAGATTCAGAAGCCTAAGGAAGAGTGACACGCTTTGGAGAGCAGACTGGAGGGTCAGGAAAGGAAATGGTTAAGAGACAGAGAATGTACAGACTGCTGATTGCTCTACTGCAAGCAACAGGGAGTCATTAGCATTGTCAGGAGATGGCAGGAGATTGACCTGCTATAAAGCCTGCTCAAAGGCAGAATGTTGGGTAGAATGGAGACTGGAGGCTTCTGTCATTTGTAGGTGTAGGTCCATCATGACCTCTTCTCTCAAATCTCCTTGTTCCTTCTTTTCCTATCCCATCCTTTCCACATCCCTGACTTTCTGGCTAATTCATTATGAGTCACTGCAGATAGTCACTTACCTCTGGTCATCTTTTTGGAAGAATGGTCACTACACACTGCTGAAAGCATCCCCAGGCGCATCCTTCAAGGTTGCCCTGAGAGCTGTTCTAATGCCACAGCAGTCCCTTGTTGTGTGGCGTCAGCATGTCATACAGAGCCACCTGTCAATCAGGCCTCCATTTGCCTTTGCAACCAACAGATCATAGGGAGCTACTCCCCATGCGATCACAAGGGCATGCAGAGGGTGCAGTGTGGCAGTGTAGCAGGAGCATGTGTTGGGATCATGAGCTATGTGCTGCTAGCTTGTGCCTTCAGGACCTGCTGGCCTGGTCCCAGATGTCCTTCTCCTTCTCCACGATGTGGTGATGCTTGGCATGCCTTTCTTGGAGTACTGAAGAGACCACATCCAGCTTATTCAGGGTTACCAGGTGTCCTGCATTTTCAATCAGCCTCTAAGGTCTAGTAGACAGTGAAGAGTTAGCTCTAAAGGGGCTAGGAGATGGCTCAGAGGTAAAGAGCACTGACTACTCTTGCAGAGGACCTGGATTCAGATCCCAGCACCCTCATGGCAGCTAACAACCATCTGTAACTCCAGTTCCAGGGGATCCTATGCCCTCTTCTGACCTCCTCGGGCATTGCATGACACAAGTGCACCTACCTACATGCAGACAATGTGCCCATACACATCAAATAAAAAACAATGCCAAGCCCTTGGGAGGCAGAGGCAGTGAATCTGTGAGATCAAGGCCAGACTGGTCCACATAGTGACTTCCAGTTGGGCTGGGACTAGGGAGACCCTGTAAAAAAACAAACCAAACCAAACAAAACAAAACAAAAAGACAAACAAAAAAGAGTTAGCTCTAACATGAATAGTTACAGGACAAAGAGGAAACTGTTCCCCAGTTCCCCTTTGGTGCATTCCAATGGTTCCATATGGAATCCTGTTCTGCCACAGACATTGGTCTTCACGGTTCTGCCAGGTCATGGGAGGCCCAGGCAGAGTTGCTTACATGGCAACCTGGACCCACAACAGAACCTTCTCTTGCTTTGGGCACCTCTCAAAGCTGGATCCACTGATGGCTGCATTCATCTTTGCAAATCCTGGGGCACTCCAGACTCTCTTGATCCAACCTATAGAATCAGTCTTTATAATATCGATCAGGAGCCAGGCTGGGAATTCTCCAACTGTCAAAATAATGTATTCTAGAACTGGGGAGAAAATATGCCATGGAGCTAGTGTCTTTGTTAGTCTACTGTGAGACAGACTCAGGTGAAAATCCACTTACACCTCACCCACCAAAGCCAGTGACAGGGGATAAGGTGATGCTCTGGGTTCTCAAGAATTGGTGTTAAACTGGGCCAGTGTACAGTAAACCTGGAAAAATCCAGATGCTCTAGTTGCTCTGGTAGGTAGCACATAGTCACCCAGTCACAGAGCTCCAGGAATTAGTCACCTAGTCACAGATAGCTCTGGGGAAGCCTACATCTACAATGCTGTTCCTCAGGATCTCCTCCTAGAGAGAGGCTCATGTCTGTGAACTGACTCAAGAGCTAACATTGCCTGTGTTCACAGGGGAGGGCACAGTTCTGTTGGTGTTGTTGCTTCTCTGGCTGGTGGCTGAGCCCATTGTGGGCAGGCACCACATGCTGGGCTGGTGTTCCACATGTGAGCTCTTGGGGGAATCCTGCCCTGTACATTTCCCTCACCTAGGACATTTGGCTCTGACTTACCTATCTCCCTACCCCTGGCATCTCCCACCAAATATAGATGCTGGGCAGGCACCCCTCCAGCTAGACAACCCAAACTGGCTCTTTCTGCTTTGCCCACCCAACCACTGGAAAGCTCACAGGTCGTTACCATGTCACATGGGTGGGAGGACACTTGCTTGATGCTCTATACCACCTCCCCACACCCTGTACCCAAGGATGGGGAGGGAGGGTCTCTCATCCTCAGTGTATGCATTGTACCCCCCAGGGGCTCGCCTATCTCTCAGGCATCCATCTACATGGGGTATATTTTGTGGGGACCCCTACTCTGCCCCCACAAAGAGATGGGCTGGCACTAAACAGAGTGAGTCATACGCCACACTTCCATCTAAGCTTTCACCTTAACCACAATTCTAGCACAATAGAACATGTCCTATGGGCATCCTAATACACAGGAGGGAAGCAAGCTTAGGCTCTTCTCAGAGTAAGCAGATGGGTCTCATAGAAATTCATTCTTCTCTTTCAAATTCCACGCACCCCTTCCCTTTGTCCCAGAGACTTGGACTTCTCAATTCTGTTCAGTGGAAATCCAGGTAGAGTCTATGTTTCAGTCAACTAGAACCAGGACCACAGCCAATGACCTAGACAGGTACATTCAGTGTAGAACCTCTGGCAAATTTCTCTGTGACTTCAAATTCAAGCATTCTAATACTCTCTCCTCTCTTTGGTCTTGCTCTGTCTTAATGCATTCCTATATGAACCCCCCAGGTTTCTGGTGATCCAAATTAATAGCATCACACAATACTTTTGGTGTACATTTCTCCTCCAGTTTAATGCTGCAATTAGCCCCTCCCACATCCCCTCTGCCCCCTAGGATCTGCCTCTCATTTGTTTCAATCTAGAGATAAAGGAGGATACTGATCCATCCTTCACCAAGTAGCTACATAAGCTTCTAAGAAAGGTAGGATCTGCTTCTGCAGGCAGTGGGGAGGAGTTGCTGTGTCCCCCAAGAATGGCTCAGTGGGAGTGAGTTCTGGGCACATTGAACACAAATCTGCTCAGACAGCTTTATTTCAACCACTGGTGCCCTCCCCTTTCCTCATCAGTGTGGGGTGCTCTCCATTAGAAGCGGGAGAAGCTATGGTTTTTAAGCTAAATTTGCACTGTGATCCAGCTGTAGAACTGTACTACATGATCAGTTTTGACTGTCTTAGCCCAGCCACTGTGACCCAGAAAGTCCTCAGGTTTCTGCCTCCTGGCTTGAACTGAAATTCATGAATGTGAGTTTGCCATACTCTCCTTAAGCTTCTTGGTAGAAGCAAGTCTGCAGCCAGCCCTGGCCCTTTGCCCTTCTCCTCACTCTTCAGTCCCAGCTCGGGTGCTCCTGAAAGCAAGACAATTCCTTGTGCTGCAGGCAGTTCATGGCGGCAGTTTGGCAATTTGGTGAGCAAACAAATGCGGGAGCAGAGAGACCAAGACTGAAAAGGAAAAAGCCTCCGATGGGATGTGCTCAACTCCCACTGGCTCTGGGGCACCTACGAAGGAAAAGAACGGGACCGTGAACCCCATTCCCCTCAAGAATGGCAATTTATCCTTTTTCAAGGGGCTGGCTATTCTTCACTGACTGAGAAAATCTCAAGTCAGGAAAGCAGAGAGACCCTGGCCCACACTTGGATATGGCCAAGCCGTACTGAAGGCCACGGCACAGGGACCAAGGCCATGTGCAAGATCTTGGCTTTGCCTACAGCGAGCTTCAGGAACGTTCACTGGTGCCACTTAAGGAGATGCTTTCCCCTTGGCTCACAGGCTGCTAGAGTTCCTGTGGATTTTTACTGCCTTCAGCTCCAGTCAGGGAGACGACAGTTCCCATCACCCTCCCTTTTCTCTGAGAGTCTGTTTCCTGCCACCACCCAGGACATCAGTTTCCGTATGTGTTCCTGTCCAGTATCGCAAACATCAGGATTCATAGACTGATGTACTCTGACAAGGGAATATATGAAAAAACAAATTGGCTAGCTCATGAACTAGCTGAGCAGATGAGAGCTGTGCTCTAGAAACTGGCAGAGGAGGGTGGCAGCCCCCAGGCAGGCCAGGATGGTCAGATCATACTAAGCATCTCCAGGTACTAGCCAGGGCATGTGCTGCTGAGAGCTTTGGGGAACACACTCAGGCCTATGCAAGAGAACAGCGTTCAGTGGTCTGCAGTTTAGGGAAGGAGGGGTACTATCTGGACAAGGGGACCAAAGCAGGCCGGAAGTCTTCAGGGACACCCACACCAACACATCTGGCTGGTGGCAATGTAGAGTGAAGCAAGCCTCTCCTTTCTTCCTGGACCTCAGGACATAGCTCTTCTCAGTTTCTCTATACCTCTATTCTAAAGAAACATTAGAATTGGTAAATTCAGCCATTCAGATTACACATCTACTTTGCTACAGGGAAAGAAAATCTTTAAAATGTGTACACATTAAATCCTGTGGAGTAATTTATAGGTATAGTCTGCTCATCAAATCCATATTGGCCATTAGTCTGATTTCCTCCTTCAACCTATAATAGCTCCTTACTCCCCAAAGGCCTGTATATTCAGCCCTGCCGCAGACTGGGGGTCTCATCCTGGTCTCAGCCTTAAGAGCTGCCTTAAGAGCTCAGTCCCTAGATCCCACAGCCTTGCTCTGGCCACATGATCAAGTGTGTGAACTTTGTTTCTAGGATGTTTTGGAGTGTCCAGATTCTTACCTCTGCCCTGGCAGGGATGTCAGCCTGGAAAACTCCACAAAAAGTCAATCAATTCCTTCAAAGCCGACACCCAGAATTATTCCCATTCACCTTCCAAGGATTTTTTTTTGTAGGCAATCTTTTATTTAACCATTGAAACAACTTGCTGGGTTAAATATATAATTCCGTTTTAAGTGACACACGCTCTAGTTCAAATAAGTTTACTAATGATCAATATTATTCAATTCATAACTGGTAGACTTATTTATTAATATAATTTTTGGGTTTTGGTTTGTTTTGTTTTGACAGGGTCTCCCTAGCCCCAGCCCACCTGGAACTCACTATATAGACCAGGATGGCCTTGATCTCACAGAGATCTGCCTGTCTCTACCTCCCGAGTGCTGGGGTTAAAAGGTGTATGCCACCATGGCCAGCCGATATAGTTTTTTTAATTTAAAATATTTTATTCATTATTTTTCTTTTTATGTGTATGAGTGTATTTCCTGCATGTGTATAAGTGCACCCATGTCATGTAATGCCCATGGAGGTCAGAAGAGGGCTTCAGGTTCCCCTGGAACTGTAGTTATGGATGGATGGTTGTTAGCCACCATGTGGGTGCTAGGAATGGAACCTGGGTCCTCTGCAAGAGCAGCCAGTGCTCTTAACCACTGAGCCATCTCTCCAGCCCATTTTTAAATATTTATTTTTATTTTGTGTGTATGAATGTTTTGCCTGCATGTATATAAGTGTTCCATGTGTGTGCAGTGACAGCAGAAGCCAGAAGAGGGTGTCATAGCCCCTGGAACTAGAGGTATGGATGGTTATTGATTGCCATGTAGGTACTGGGAATCAAACCCAGGTCTTCTGCAAGAGCAGCCAGTACTCTTAACCTGTGAGCCCTCTCTCTAGCTCTATTGATTATAATTTTATGTGATTTAAAACCGTATATATCAGGTGATAGCTTCTTCCTAACAATCCATTTTTCCATTTTTTTCTTAGTAATAAAATGTCTGATTTCAGGTGGCTACAAAGTGCCCTGACTGGAGTGCATTTCTTAGCTGGTCTGGATCTAGTGTATAGGACAGCATACAAAATGTCGTGCAACTCCAGTAGAGCCAACTCTAAGAGCATAGATCTCTCCTTTGACCTTCCTTCCTGCTGGTAGGCATGGGGACCGTCTGGCTACAACTTAATAATGATCATATCTATGATGTAATACCACACTGAACACGGCAGAGTACCTCTAGGGGTCATGGAATCACCCTACTATTCTTGGATTGCTTACTGAATTTTACATGAGGGAGAATAAACCTTCATCTTATTTAATCCATTCCTATTTATGATCTCAATTACCCATAATCAACTCAACCCAGAATATCGACCAGTCCTATTTCATTTCTTGAAATTAATGTTATAAAGAATGAATTTCCTTACAAATTCCTTATAGAAATGCTAGGTTTTAGTTCTGTTTTCTGCCAGCACACTGCAGACTGAAAGTGTAACATTTAGTATATTCATAAAATGTTATAACCAGATTCCACTTCAACATAACAATAACAGTGCAACTTTTGGCACTTAGTTACAATCAGGCTTCAACTCTTCTCTCTTTTGTTGCATAATGAAGGCAGTCAAGCATTCTTCATCCCACCACTCTTTCTAGAAATCTTGCTCAGAGGCAGCTGCTGTCAGTTCCCTTTGATGCCGACCACCTACCATCTGGTTCTTGTATGGTAGCTGCAAAAGCCCCATCCTGCCCTGTTACCACACACCTACACTTACTATGGTCCGACACTGCCAGGGCCCTCTCCTTTTCCCTCTGATGAGCTTGCCCAAAGCTGCCACCTACATGATCCCCTATACCCAAATGTACATCCTTGGAGGACACTGCCTGGAATTTCCCTCTCTCTGCAGCAGACACCTCACACACTGTGAACAGGGTTAGTTCTATGTTGCCCATTCCTGTGCCGTCCCCATCCCCTGTTAACTGAGCTCTAAACTACTATTTCTAAAACAGCTTGTTTATTTCCTTGAGCCCACCCATTTATAATCTTTGCTGGCCTTAAATAATCACTCTTTTGTGCTGGTTCCCAAGAATGAACATCCATTGATTTCAGGTAAAAGCTGCTCTCTCTACAAGACAATGGCTTCATTGGATTGTTTATTCATATGAGAAAACAACCTTTCTCTTTTTTGTATGCTGTAACATTTTGGTCATTCACTTAATCCATATTTATTGAACAACTACCATGCAATCAGGCACTGTGTTAAGTGCTAAAAATGTAAAGGAGATGAAGGCACAGTGTTTTCAGTCCAGAGGAACTGGAAGCCCTACTCAACAGCAGCACAAAGCAGTGTCGAGTGCTTCTGTTTGAAGTCTAAGCAGAATATGATTTACTTTTATTTTTATTTTTTGCTATTAAAAGGACGATGTACCCAGGGTCATGTACCCAGAAAGGACTGGAATCACGAATGCTACAGGTCTCAGTGGCCCAGATAGTGCTCGAGGTAGAGGAGGAACATCATGACAGCAAGGAAGCTGTGAATAAAGTGACAATATGAGCTACATCAAAATAGTCGTGCACAAGATGCCAATCATCAGTGCTCAACACATGACCTCTCTAACCGAGGTTGCTCTGCATCTCAGACATGCATTTTCTGTTAGCAGAAACTGAACCCAAAGAGAGAGCCTGAAATCGTTGAGAAAAAATGGTTAGTTAATGCCCAGGTCTTTAAAGGACCAGCCCAAGATACACCATTTCATGTGATGCAGACGAAAAGAATTAACAAAGAGGATGTCTCAAAGAAAGGCTTCGTTAGAGACAATAGCAAATCCATCCATTTATGGTTTCTTGTAGAATCATCAACAAAAGTTTCTAAGGGGCTGGAGAGATGGCTCAGCAGATAAGAACACTGTTGTTGCAGAAGACCTGGGTTCGAATCCCAGCACCCAGATGGCAGCTAACAACTGTCCGTAACTCCAGTTCCAGGGGATCCGACAGTCTCTTCTGTCTTCCTCAGTCATTGCATGACATGGGTGCACTTACCTACATGCAGGCAATTCCATGCATACACATAAAATAAAAGGTTCTAATAGAGTGTGTTGACTAAAGTCAACCATTTTAAAGTAGAATGGCATTTATACATGGCGGTGCTGTGCAGCCATCTTTTCATCCCCCTCCCCACAAAGAGACACCACGTCCATTAAACAGTTCCTCCTGGGCCCTGGAAAACCACCAGCCTTCTCTATATATGGATTTCCTCCTCTGGATATTTGTGTGAATGGACTATGTGTGGTGGGACCTGTTGTGTCTGTTTCTTTCACTTAGCATCCTTTTGAGATTCATCCATACTGTGTGTCAGTACTTTATTTTTTCTATAGCTAAATAATTCTCCATTGTATGTCTATACCATAATATATCCATTCATTTCATTGGCTACTTATGTCTGTGAGTGAACATATATTTGTTCGAGTCCTTATTTACAGTTCTTTTGGTATATCCCTAGAGGTAGAACCAAAGGGTCATATGAAATTAACATATTGAGGATGTAGCCACTTAATTTCTAACCAGGAAATTGCTATAGATCGCCAACAATGGAAAAGAAAAAAGGACCCTAGGATTCCTGGAAGCCCATATATGAGTAGATGGGGACATAGGCTGCTGGTTGGTCATCAAACTCAACTCTTCGTCTTCCCAAACCCACAACTTGTGTACATTTCCCAGCCTCTGGCAGCTAGGAGAGGCCATGAGCCTTCATTCCTGCCAAGAGAATTTGAAGTGGTGTAATATGCAGTAATTCTAGGACTGCCCCATGGAAACCATCCTCAGACACCTGCTCTCTTCTCCTGCAGGTTAGGTATAGACAAGCACAGCAGCCTAGAAACCATAAGAGAGAAGGACTACCACGTAGAAGCCTGGCCACCCAGGATTACCCATAGGCAGAGATTTGGGCACCTTGTTTTAGACTTAAAGTGAAAAATGAATTTTTCTTGCATGAATGCATGAATCTGTGAGCCCTCCATTACAGTGGTGACATTGGGCAGAGAGAGACCACACCTTACTCAGAGACTTAATGTTTAGAGCTAATGTAAGAGATCAAAGGCCAGGGATATGCCAGAGGCCAGCTCAGCTTGGGGGCCAAAGGACTTGAGCCCATGGTCTTTCTGTATCATATACCAAGAGGGGCCCAGAGCTGGCCTCTGGGGAGTGTTAGCAGTCTGCCAGGTTAGCATCAGAGCCAGCAGGAACCCTGTGGTGTCCTTAGAGTGAGGAGATGAGTAAGGCTCTGCACCTACTAAATTACTTCAATTAGGAAAACCGTGAGTTTAAAAAAAAAGTGTTTCTGTGATGAGAACGAATAGATTTGGGCTTCCTGAGACTTGGGAATCTGTTGATGCTCTTCTGTTTTTATGCTTTGTTGCTTTCTTTGGTAATTTCCCATCTGTCTCCTCTTAGCTTCCTAAGAAAATGGAAAATTCCAAATCAGAATGTGTGATGGGGTGACAGTCAGGGCAGGTGGGTGGCCCAGTGGGATGAAGGGGAACCAGCACAGGGAGAGATGCACAAAGCTATTTCTCCACCTGGCTCTGGAATTTGGAAGAGGCAATTCTTGGGCAAGACTGTTTCAAGAACTTTGGTATTCTTAGATGCCTTAGCCCTGTCCACTCATGGCAACAGAGCCACAGTCACTGTGACAAGCAGCCATTTCCAAACACCTGAAGGCAGAGGCCATATCCTAACCCCTAGATTGAGAGCCACTGCATGGAAGACAGGAAAAAAAAATAGAAAAATCTATAAATGTAGAGACAACAGACCATAACAAGGTGAAAGGTACTTGGCCTTCGTCGCAGGGGCCTCCTCTGTTGCCTGTAAAGTTTCTTTCTTGCTCAGGATTCTCCTGGGACCACCCTGTCCCTCTCATTGTTTACTTATGCCTTTCCCTTTCTCTGGGTATCATTCAGGGTTCTCTAAAGGAACAGAACTGATAGATATTGGCTCACAGGATAGAGTCCGAGTAGTCCAATGATGGCTGCGCCACACTGGAGAGGTTGAGAATTCAAGTAGTTGCTCAGTCCATGAAGCTGGATGTTTCAGCAGTTCCAATCTGACTCTGAAGGCCTAGAGCATTCCTGGAGATCTGCTGGTCTTCAGTCTACATTGGAATCTGAAGAAAGTCTGAAGTTGGTTCTAATATTGGCAAAGGAATGCCACAGCAACAAGATGAACTCACCAGTGAGAGAGAAGGCAAGCAGGCAAAAAGCGAATGTGCCCTTCTGTCATGTCCTTTTATATGGGCTGCTACCAGAAGGTAACACCCACATTTAGGGTGGGTCTTCTGGCTTCAAATATTCTGATCAATAAAGTATCTCACAGTTAATTCCAGATTTGGCCAAGTTGAAGAACAAGATCAGCCATCATGCTCTGCACGGATCAAAATTTAGTTTCCATTGTCTCAACAACCATTTCCCTTAGTCCCCACCTCACATCGGAAAACTTCTTGATGCTCTGCTGGCTTATTATCAGCTCTTGACCCATCACAGGATCCAGTATAGGTCTAGTGCCCACCATACTTTCTCCTTAAAACATTAGACTTGTGTGGATTGAGGCACCAAAAGTTGCAGGTTAAGAGGACCACATCCAGCTTGGGGCCTGGAGGAGCTGGAACTGGAGAGACAATGCCAGGCATCTGGCAGCAGGCTTCCCACTGGAGTATCTGGAGAGAAGTCAAGAAGTCAGGCTGGAGGAATGGTTCACACCCATGCCTTCCTGGGATGACAGGCAGGAGGAGAACGCCCAACCCTTTCTGGCTAAAGTCCATATGGATTCAGCTTGACATGACAGCTGCCATCTTGAGTTGTAACCACAATGCTTGCACAAAGTAACCCTGATTTACTTTTCTTGCAGTTTCACAGCTTAGGCAAGGCCCTCCAGTGGTACGTGGAGTTTTACAAGCAGACCCCAATGCCTGACTAATACTTGAGATAAGCCAGGTACCTTCCAGCTTAGATAAGCTCGTTTTTGTCCTAACCATTATGTATGTACTTTCTCCTAACACAAACTAGTCCTGCTGCACCCTGGACCGTGCTTCTGTCAATAAGTCTTGTGATAAATGTCACTCTGCAATCCTGGACTGCCCACTGTTTCTTCTGTTTCATGGCACCCTGCAGCTGGTCCTCATCCGTTAGACAAGGCTGTCCCAGAACAAAGCTCAAAGACTGCTGCTCATACCATAGGAAATCCTTGGATAGTGGAGGGGAGGGCCTGAACACAGATGAAAGGAGATAAGGGGGTTTTGTATGTCATTCTTCTGGGAGTCACTATTTGGAAACAGATGGCTGGTGTGACTGTGGGAAGGAGCCCTGAGAACTGGGATAGTGGGCATGAGGCACTCAAGTGTTTGGGTGATTGGTCAGGGTGCTCACCAACACATCAAAGTCCCTTGCTGAAATGGCTTCTCTCTCACAGTGCAGGCCAGTGAGTCATGCTGACTGCATGCACTGATGAACTCAATCAAGCAATCGGCTTGACTATCTCTCAATTACCATTTTCTCTTAATTATAATATGCATCTTCCCCCTTCCCGACATACATCTTAACATTTCCGAAATAGGAATGGATCTTAAAATAGATGTGCATATTTATTGTAAAGTTTCACTTTTGGGGGGAGGCAGCTATTAAATCAATGGTGTGTCTTATAATCAGTGGCATATTAAAATCGAGGAAATAGGGTAATCACCGGAATTGATTTCCCATTCTGATATAGTACAGACCAGAATATCATCGGGCAGTTGAGACACCTGTGCTTACTCTCAAATGCAGAACTCTTCATGGGCAGCCTCAGTCCCCAGGTGTGCTCAGCACCACCTCCACTGCTGGAGATGAGGGGGTAGCTGGCTATGGGGTTTGATACCGTTGAATGCTCAGTGAACCCCCCAAAATGCACACTGTGCTCAATTCTGCCCTCTGTGGTAACTGTCACAAAGGGATTGCTTTGGGCCTACCATGCTGTCACCCTCTCTGTTGATCTGTCTCAGTGAGGCACGGGGGAGCTGAGACACTCAGGCACTCAGCCACTGCCGAGGGACTCTACTGCTCATGTGTCCGCTCTCATCTCTGGACCTGGCTTGGCTATCTTCCTGTGATCGCTAATTTTATGTGTCTACTTGACTAGGTTATAGGATACCTAAACAGCTAGGGAAAATTATTTCTGATGGGTCTGAGAAAGTGTTTGGGGAAGAGGTTAGCATTTGTAACAGCGAACTAAGTAAAGAGCCACCTTCCCTATGTGGGCAGGTGTCATCCAAACAGCTGAGGACCCAGGTAGAATGACAGGACAGAGGAAGGGTGAGTTCCCTCTTTCTTCTTGGGCTGGGATGTCTATCCTCTCCCTTCCTCACACTCCAGAACTCCTGATTCTTGGGCCTTCAAACACATAATGGATTAAATACCAGCATTCCTGATATTTCTGCATTACAGACAGTTCATCATGGGATTTCTCACATGAGCTGGTTCCCATAATAAATGCCCTCTTCTATATTTACATGAATCTTACTGCTTTGGTTTCTCTGGAAAACCGTGATCTATTTATGTCCCATTTCTCTTTCTAGAGAGGAGGACAAGGTGTAGGTGACAAGGTGAAGTAGCTTGTCCTGGGGACAGACAGACAATGGATTATCATTAATCCCTATTGACTAGTCCAGGAGACCCAACTGAGTGACTGAGGCTGCAGGGCCTCCACTGGGAGATTCCAAGAATTTTGCATTGGGGAATGTTTCCTGCCCAGAGCCTGGCCTTGGGAGGAGCAGTGGTACTCAGCATGGATTGTTCTTCTCAGGCCTGTGAGATGCTCAGGAATGCTACTCAGGCTATGCTAAGAAAAAGAAATTCTTTCTGTGGGCTGGAAAGATGGCTCAGTGGGTTAAGAGCACTAGTTGCTCTTGCAAGGGACCCAGGTTCAATTCCCAGCACCTACATGGTGACTAACAACAGTCTGTAACTCCAGTTCAAGGGACTCTGATACCCTCTTCTAGCCTCTGTGGGTGTTGTACACATGTGGTGTACTCACATTCATGCAGGCAAAATTCTCAAATACATAAAATAAAAATTAATTAATTATTTAAAAAGAAGTCCCTTCTGGCAAGTTCTACCATGGCCCCTCTGCCCAGGACATCTCTCTAACCTCAGTTTTATAGCCATGGAAATCCTGAGTTCTCTAAAAGTTTCCCTGTTTGGCTTCCTTTTGAGAGGTGGTATCTGTGCTATGGAGCAGAGATGGGGAAGTGGGTAAAGGATAAGTTTGACCATGAGCCGGAACTTCTTTTTTGGGTTCCCTTCCACCACAGAAGAGAGAAAACTGACCAAACAAATTGGGTGCTGTAGCTGCTAGCAGAATTGCAGTGGCAGCCCCATCAAAGGAAAGTCCCAACCCCCATGCAGAGTCTCAGAGAAGCCCCAAGGAGATCGATCAGCCAGCGTCTCTGATTTGTAATTTCACTTAATGCTATTAAGGGGGCAGTTTGGGCCATTTGCTGGAGAGGGCTGGAAGGGTTCCAGAATCTTCAGCTAATGAATCCCAAGCATTAATCCCATTAGTCTTCCACTGTCTGCTGCTTCTAACTAGCCCCCCTCCTATCTCGATTCCCTTGGAGAAAGCTCCCTGACCTCCAAGGCTCAAAACATATTTCCGTAATCCAGGCCTGGGTTGGCCATCCTCACCAAGCTAGTTTTACCAGAAAATGATGAAGCAGCCAGGTGGTCTCCCATATTGGGCAATGGGGGTAATTTACTCAAGAGAATCACAGTCTGTCTCGGTTTGAAGAGGTCCAGGGCACCATAAATTCAAAGGCTAAAAGCTTGAAAGAGTCCTCTTCTGCAGAGCCCACCTTTGAGGGTAGGGCTGGGGAATCTGTACTTCTAACAGGCAAGACTAAGGTTCCAGGCGGGTGGTTCGGGAGCCAGAACCTGCTTGATGGTACTACTGATGTACAGTTCCTGCTCTAAGTAGATTGCTTTGCCACCTGAATCAACAAGAAGTGTGTCTAATCTGATCACACAAGGCCTGTTTTCTAGTATTTGAACCTAGGCTCCTCAAGCTACAAGCACAGGAGCAGGTATCAGCTGTAGAGAGTCACACATGGTGAACATGCTAGTTCTGTATCTTAGCTGTGTGATTTGGGGCACACATCTGTAAGTGGTGCTTACAAGTCCTGGGCCCCCTGATTTCTGACAGGAAGAAAACTGGTAATTGGTCTATATCCTGCTCTGAATCTTGTGATTTGTGGGGCATGCAAATGAGTATTTCTTCACTCAAGGAATAGAAAAGTGTTGTATTGGAAACTTCTTGGACAATGGAATACATATACTGTTCACATTCTTTCTTGCTAAGTGTTTCCTAGACATTGACCATTACCTGAGACTCTGAAAGCTGAGAGAAGATAGAATACTATCTTGGGCCCTTAAGACCTGAGGGATGACACAGTGATGACACCCTGAGGAAGCCCACTGGCTCCCAAAGCTCAAGGCAAATCCCGGTAAGCCAGGACTGAAATTCATACCCCAGGCTTGAGCTGATAATGCTAGCAACCCAGAACCATTAACAAGCTCCAGAGCTGGAAATAGCAAGAGCAAGCACTCCACGGAAAGCCTGGCCAAGCCAAAAACTCAGGAAGGGGGTAGCCAAACAAGTTAGAAAAAAAATTAGACAATATCTGGTCTACCCCAATGAAAACAACAGGAAAAAAAAATCCCTAATGGTCCCACCCAACCCAAAGATTGAAAGACACACTTAGATTCCTGTCTGCAATAGGTTGTAACAAGTTGTCCTCATTGACATGCTAGGAGAGTGTCCAAGAAAGCCAAGAAGGGAGCTGGGACCTTAGTAACAAGAGACCCACAGCACGGTGTCAGTGTGGAATGCAAAGAAAGCCTTGACCCATGTTGGGGGCCTCTGTTATGTAAAGTAGAAGTCTCTTCATATCCGGATAGCTCACGAGCTCGGAGCCATGTGCTGAGACTCCTTTCATAGTTCCTGGCATCTTCCTACCTCTCCTTTTGAAGGGCCCGCCACAAATGCCATAACATAAACATGGCCTTTGGCTCTAGGAATACCATGCTTTCCTGTGTGATTTTTCAGGCAGTCAGCGGTCTGGCAACATGGCAGGAACCCACTTCCATATGCAAATAGAATGTCTCACAAAGTATCTATCAGCCAAAGCTTTTACCACTACCCCCATGGTATAAATATCCCAGTCTTCTCTCAATAATAGAGAGCTGGATCACTAGGAGCTGAACACTTAATAAAAGCTGTAACACGGACTAAGCAGAGTCCTGCGTCTTGCTACCAGCGATCCAGCCTCTCTGGAGGCAGCATTCCTCCGTCACCAACTCGCGGAACCTTAGCTTTAGCCACCCTCGTACTTTCCCGCGTGGTCCAGTGGCCAGTGGACCCCGCATCTTGAGGAAAGTACATGGGTGAAATCAGGGCGGAGACACGGCTGAGCAAAAGCCTCAGCAGCAGGGACTTTCAGCACCAAAGCGGCAGCGGACAGTGCCCGCCACCGTTCCCAGGAGAGGTGGAGCCGCGCCATGGCGGGAAAGCCCGCGCGACCAGAGAAGCAGACGCCTGTGGCCAGGCCCGCCACGACTCTCCAGGTGTGCCCGCGCACACCACGCCAGGGCGCCCAGCGTGCACCATAGACCCACAGCCCCAGAAACAAGGCACCATTTCCCTTCTTTGCCAGGTGGTATCAGAGGAGGCCAAGCAGAGTCAGGACTCTTATCATGAGTCAATAGTAAAAACACCTCCTTTCCACAGTGCTAAGGGAAAGCACCTCTCATCCTTGGCCAGGAGTGATGGTGAATCCTTCCTGGTTGCTTGTAGAAACCAAACACAAGACCAGGCTTCTACCTCTCTTGGTGGTGACAAGGTAGCCCCTCATCATCCGTTGTCCTGTTGGAGCTGTATTGGGGAAAGTCATATAAAGAGGAAGATTTAAATAAGACAAAGAGGCTCATAACACAATATGAAAAAAACCCAGGTTTAAGTAAATCACTTATCATATGAGGAACCAGAAAGATATCAAACCAGATGAAAAAAAGAAAACAAAAGAAAATCATTGGATGCTAGCACGGAGACAACAGAGATGCCACAGTAACCCAGCAAAGATTTTAAAGCTGCCATGATAAAACGCTACTGAAAGTAATTATAAACACCACACAAATGAAGGAAGCAAAGCCTCATCAAAGAAATAGGAGGGATATATACTTAAAAAAATGAGAAGAAATTCAGTACCTTCACAGTACATATCCAAAATTAAAAAGCTCAGTGAATGAGCTAAATAGTAGAATCCAGGAGACAGGAAAAAATCTGAGACTTGAAGATAGAACAACTGGAATCACCAAATCTACATAGCTGAGGAAAATTAGACTGAAAAAATTAGCAGGGCCTCAGAGAGCTGTGGGACTATAGCAATGTCTAAAATCCATGTTACCAGAGGCCCGGAGGAAAAAGAGAGAAAGGTGGGGCTGAAACAGTGCTTGGAAAAGTAATGGCTGAGCCAGGAATGGTGGCACATGCCTTTAGTTCCAGCACTCAGGAGGCAGAGGCAGGTGGATCTCTGTGAGTTTGACGCTACCCTGGTCTACAGAGCAAGTTCTAGGCCAGCTAGAATAATGAGACCCTCTCAGAAAAAAAAAAAAAAAAAAAAAAAAAAAAAAAAAAGTAATGGCTGAAAACTCTCCAAATTTAACAAGAACTGTAAACCTGTAAAATCAAGAAGCAAAGGCCAACAGGATAAGGAAAAATCCACGCCAAAATATATTGCAAATAAACCTCTGAAAAGTAAAGACAGACAAAATCTTGAAACTGTTCAGAGAAAATGGCACTTTACCTACAGAGGAAAACCATTTGATGACTGGTGATTTCTCATCAGAAGCCATGGAAGCTACGGGAAAGTTGCACAATATTTTTCTCAAAAACTGAAGAACTTTCTAGTGTAAATATCTGTTAGGAGTGAAAAGGAAATTAACATGTTCTTTCATCTTGGGGTAACCAACAGCTGTCTAATTCGACCTGGTACTGTCAGCCGAGCTAACTACCAGCAGCTGGAGAGGTCATAGACCCTAGAAGAGACCTTACTACTGCCATTTCCCTAAGTCAAAATAGTTTCAAACTGTATTCTAAACACTTGTCCTTATACCCACAGATGAGAGTGTCTCTCATCCCTCACCAAAGCTTCTTTTTGTGCAGAAGACGGTGCTTATTACAGAGATCCACAGCTGTTCAAAGTGCAGAGAATAAGTGACCATGGGGAGCCCAGCTCCAATTTGTAAAAATAAAATGTAACCCCTCCATCTAAGGCTCAGGGAATATCACAGAGGAGGGAACAGAAATATTGTAAGAACCAGAGAACAAGGATGCCAACTATAAAATAGTGTCTTCTAGACATGACAGGAATGCGGCACCCATGAAACTGCAACAATGTGATTGCCTACATACTGACCACACTGGTAAACATGCCAACGTGGATGGGGAAATTTCACAAGGCCCCAACCCTAGATCGAGAGCTGTAGGCAATCAATGGCCACTGAGAGAGGGAGAATCAGTTTTATCCAGGGACAAGTCCCCTGATAGATTGTCCAATCTCGGGCTGTCAGCCCTAAACACAAGTATATGTGAGCAACACTAAATAGACTCAGTGGAATATATAAATATTATATATAAACAATATAAAGAAGAAAAGATAAAAAAATTTAAGAAGGAGTAAGGGGAACATGGGAGGAGTTGGAAGGGATGATGGAGAGGTGGAAATGACATAAATATAGTACTCAACTGTGAAATTCTCAAAAAAATAAACTAGAAAAAAGAGCCTGGCATGCAGAAGGCAATATTCAGATTGCTGGGGGAGAATTATCTCCTATAATTCTGCTCAATGATGGACCCGTATGTTGCACTATCAATATACAAAACAAGATGGTCCTGCTGGTACAATAGTGGTGCATATAGTGTATGTACAACCAGCAAATTTTCAATTGGATATAATGCCTGCTCCTAGGGGTGGAACACACATCTGGTACTGTAGACCAGGCCAACCCCATGCCTGAGAATATAGGCCCCAGTGGGGAAGCCACTGCATTTGTTTTGTTAGATGGATGTGATGCACCTGCTAAAGCACCATCCAAGCATTTGCGTTTACACCCACAGGTTAACTTATTAATTATAGCAGCGCTCTTTGGATGTTCTTGCTTCTTGCTCTTTGTGTTTTTATAGAAAATGGAATCCCACTAAAATGGGCCAACAGCCCATGGAAAACAGACGATGCAGAGACCCAAAAGTTCAGTACCTTGCCACAATGGGAGGAAAAACATCCCACACCTACCACCCCTGAAGGCTCAGGGACTTTTACGGAAGAGGTTGGCAGGAAGAATGTAAGAGCTGAAGGAAGGGGTGGAGTGTTACTTGGAAGTGTCCTCTGATCACTATGCCAGCAAGCCATAGTCACACCTCCTTCCCACACTCATCAAGGAGTCAAGGAAGGAGTCCATTACCCCTCCCACCCAATCAGTCAACCTTAGCTGCATGTGGAGCAGGGAATGCTATGAGGCACCTCTCTCACCATTTTGTGCAGCTGTCAGGAAGTCACAGGATCTATATTTGAGTGTGGACTTTACAGCACAACCACAGATGGGGAAGCACCCACTCTTCTGTAAATAAACCCCCACCCTATGCTCTGTTAGCAGGCCCAATAAACTAGTTAGGATTTGTTTTGAGAGAGAGAGAGAGAGAGAGAATAAGAAATAGACTTCCCACAAATTTGTGACTTATAAATCATATTTATTATTTCCCACATTATTGCTTAATGTGTGCAGTGAATTATGTGCAGCAATAAATGTGAGTCATTAAAAAAAAAAAAAGAGCCTGGCATGGTGGTGCATGCCTTTAGTTCCAGCACTCAGGAGGCAGAGGCAGATGGATCTCTGTGAGATGGAGGCCAGCTTGGTCTCCATAGCAAGCTTCAGGTCAGCTGGGGCTACAAGGAGACCTATCTTACAAGACATAAAAAAAGAATAGCTACAGAAAAATTTTGAACCATAAACAAAATAAATGATAGAAGGACTCTTAGAACATCAAGAAGGAAAAGAGAAAAATATGGGCAAGCACAATAAACTTATGCCCTCTGGAGTTTTCTAAATATCCTTGAGTGTTGAAGGCGGTCTCATGTATATCTTAATGTGATTGTAGTATGTTATAGCAAGGTCTCATGTATATCTTAATGTGATTGTAGAGATAGTGTTTAGGAAAACTGTCATAAATAGGAGAGTTAGGGATATAAAAATAGTAAGGTTTTGTGTGCCACATTCAAACTGATAAAATGATGACCACCAGTGGACTCTGCTGAGTTATTGTCTGAAACACAATGCTGAGAGAAAATTCTGAAAAAGATATACAAAGGGATACATTCAAGAACACTACTGATAAATCAGAATGGCATTCTAAAAAACATTCAAGCAGCCCATGAGAAAGCATTAATAAAGAAAGCAGAGAAATTAAATAGAAAACAAAAATAAAATGGAAAACTTGAGCTCTAGCACATTGATGATTAGTTACACTAAATATAAATGGTCTAAATATGCTAATTAGAAGACCTAGATTGAAGCTGGGCATGGTGGTACATGTCTGTCATCCTGACACTCAGGTGTCAGAGGAAGGAAGATCATCATGAGTTTGAGCCCAACCTAGACTATTTAATGAGTTCGAAGTCAGCCTGAGCAACATAGGGAGAACTTGTCTTCATAGCCCCAAAAGAGACCGAGGTTGGTAGATGGAAAACATATGTTATTACAAGAAATTCATTTCAAATATAACAATATAGGCAACTTGAAGGTTAAAAGTGGAGAATGATGTGTGATGTAAGTATTAATCAAAGAATAGTATATGTGATGATATTAATATCAGCTAAAGACAAAAAACATACTACTTAATGATAAAAAGTCAGTCCATCAAGATGATATAACTCTAAACATGTATGCTTCAAAGAACAAATCCTCAAAATATGTAAAGCAAAACTTGAAAGGGCTGGGAACAGAAACCAAACCACAATGTAGTTGTTATTGGTATATAGAAAGGCTACAGACTTTTGTAACCTGCCACTTTACTGAACATGTTAATTTTTAGGAGTTTCCTGTGGAATTTTTGGTGTCTCTTAGATATATTATCATATCATCTGCAAAAAGGGATAATTTGATGTCTTCTTTTCCAATTATTACTCCTTTAATTTCATTCTCTTGTTTTATTGCTCTTGCAAGAGTTTCAAGCACTATGTTAAAAAGGAGTTGAGATAGTGGGCAGTCTTGTCTGGTTCCTGATTTTAATGGTAATGCTTCCAGA
>NW_008335444.1:8073067-8073689 GCF_000622305.1 Nannospalax galili | reverse complement strand
TTTTTGAATAAATTAAGTAGTATTGGATGTAGATCTTCTTTAAATGTCTGATAGAATTCTGCTGTAAATCCATCTGGTCTTGGGCTTTTATTAGTTGGGAATTTTTGCATCTATGTTCATTAAGGATATGGGTCTATAGTTTTCTTTTTTGGTTGTATCTTTACCTGGCTTTGGCATTAGAGTGATGCTGGCTTCATAGAAGGAATTTGGAAGTTCTCCTTCCATTTCTAACTTTTTGAATAAATTAAGTTGTATTAGATGTAGATCTTTAAATGTCTGGTAGAATGCTGCTGTAAATCCACCTGGTCCTGGGCTTTTTTTAGTTGGGAGGTTTTGTATTACTGTTTCATTTCCTTATGTATTATGGGTCTGTTTAAGCTGTTAATCTCTTCTTGGTTTAGTTTTGGTGGCTTCCATGCTTTTAGATACCCGTCCATTTCTTTTAGGTTTTCAAATTTAGTAGTGTATAGATTTTTAAAGTATTCACTTATAATGTTCTGGATCTTTTTGTTGTCTGTTGTGCTGTTTCTCCGATTTTGTTGATTTGGAGTCGCTCTTTATTCTTTTTGATAACTGAGATAAGGGTCTCTCTATCTTGCTTATCTTTTCAAAGGACAAGCTC
>NW_008335444.1:8029053-8071833 GCF_000622305.1 Nannospalax galili | reverse complement strand
GACATGAATTCCTTCAGCCTATTTATGTCATGCAAGATTTTTCTTTCCCCTTCGACTATAATAGACATTTTGGCTGGGTATAGTAATCTGGGTTGTTATCTGTGGTCATTTAAAACTGGGAATGCTTTGGTCCAGGCTCTTCTGGCTTTCATAGTTTGCACTGAAAAGTCAGCTGTAATCCTAATGGGTTTTCCTTTATATGTGACTTGTTTCTCTTTTTGCAGCTTTCAGGATTGTCTCTTTGCTTTGTACATTTAGTGTTTTTACTATGATGTGCTGTGGAGAGTTTCTTTTCTGGTCCTGTCTATTTGGCGCTCTACATGCTTCTTGTTTTTATATGGGCATGTCTTTCTTTAATTTTGAGAAATTTTCTTCTACAGTCTTGTTGAAGATCTGGTCCATACCATGATCCTGAGAGTCTTCTCCTTCCTGTATGCCTATGATTTGTAAGATTGGTCTCTTTATGGTGTCACACAATTCCTGTATATTCCATTCTTATATTTTCTTAAATTTTTCATAATCTTTGCTGAAGTGGTCTAATTTGTCTACTTTATCTTCAAGTCTTGATATTCTGTTTTCCATTTTTTTCTTTTTTTAACTTTATTTTTCTTTTATGTGTATGAGCATTATGCCTCAATGTATGTAAGTATACCCATGTCATGCAATGCCTGCAGGGGCTAGAAGAGGGTGTCAGATCCCCTGGACCTGGAGTTTCAGAGAGTTGCTAGCCACCATGTGGGTGCTGGATTTCAAACCCAGGTCTTCTGCAAGAGTAGCAAATTCTCTTAACCACTGAGCCATCTTTCTAACCCCCTAAAGTACTTTTTTCTAAGAAGTGATTTGTTTCATCTAAGTTGTCAAATTTATGTTAGAGATTTTCTTTGTAATGTTTCTCTATTGCCTTTCTTTCCCTTATTTCTGAGACAGGGTTTCACTGTGTAGTCCTGTTTGGTCTAGAACTTGCTATGCAGATCAGGCTGGCCTCAAACTCACAGAGATCTGCCTGCCTCTGCCTCCCACGTGTGGGATTAAAGGCGTGCTCTACCAGGCTGGGCTCCTCTGTTGCCTTTTTGCTACCTGCTGTGTTCACAAAGTATTCTCTGTTTTATTCCTAATGTTGGTAAGTTGTGTCTTCTCTTTGTTTTTTTCTTTTGTCAGTCTTGGTAGAGGTTTGTTAATGCTCATCTTTTCAAATAGCTAGTTCATTGATTTTGAGGTAGGAATTTAGATTACTGATTTGAGAGTTCTCTTATGAAGGGTCCAGAACCTATGAGAGCAGAGGTGGGGTCAAACCTATCCACCAAACCCTATGTGAAAGGGTTGAATGTATGTCACTGTGGATACTGTCAAAGGATCTGAATCTTCCAGTCTTTAAAGGCAGGCAGTCATAATTTCCATTAAAACATGACACCTCAGTCACATGTACTTATTTAATCTTCTTGTTAATATTTCACTAAGGTGAGAGTAAAATAAAGTCATAAACTCACAAGTTCAAAGACGAGAATCAAAGGGAGAAAAAAAATTATTTTTTTATGACAGGATCTTGCTGTCAAGCTAGGCTGGCCTTAAACTCGTTATCATCCCACTTCAGCCTCTTGTGTGCTGGGATTACAAGCATAGACCACCATACCAGGCTTGAAAAAGATACATATATGTATTCACGTAAAGGCTAAATGATGTTATATAAATGATGACTGATTTTAACGGGCAAAGAAAATGGAACCTTGGGAAATTCAATGAGAAACAAGCCAGTGAGCAACCAGAACCTTGCTTGGGAACTGGAGGCCTGCAGTATCTCTGAAGCAGAAGCTGTGGGGTGGGGCTGAATAAGATTTGATTGAAAGTCTTTATAAAAAGCATTTATAAACTGGGTGTGCCTCTGGGAGGCAGAGGCAGGTGAATCTCTATGAGTTCAAGGCCAGCCTGGTCAACAAAGTGTGTTCCAAGCCAGCTGGGGCTACAGGAAGACCCTGACTCAAAAAGACAAACAAACAAAAAAAAAGCATTTAAATTTCCAGATCCAAGCCCTCATGCCTTAGCGCAATGTGATCATCTTAATCCCCTTGGCAAAACAGTGGAACACAACATTCTCCAAAGAGACTGAGCAACAGGAATTCTATACTTGCGATAGCACTACAGATCATCCAAGGATGAAGCCAGGGAATTAAATAAAAACAAGCCCACCTCCTAACCACCTGTGCCTCATGCCCTCTTCTGCTAGTGGGCCCACAGAACATCAGCAGCAAGGTTTACACCTACTCCCACCCTCAGGAAGGAGATCATATTTACTTCTCTGTTATTTATTTATCTATTTATTATTTCCCTCAAACCTCCTTCCTCCCAAATGGCAGGAAGCACATCACCAGTGAAGTTCACTAGTTGACAAATGCAGCTGAGGTTTCAACTGGATTTCAAATCTCTCACACTTAAGTTTTAATGAACAACCAAAATCAATAATCAACAAACATGGGCTAGAGAGAAGGCTCAGTGGTTAAGAGTACTGGCTACTCTTGCAGAGGACACGGGTTCAATTCCCAGTACCTACATGGTGGCTAATAACAGTCTTTAACTCCAGTTCCAGGGGATCCAGTGCCCTCTTCTGACCTCCACGGGCATTGCATGACTCTGGTGCACTTACATACATGCAGGCAATACACTCATACACATAAAATTTTTTAAATCTATACATATTTTTAAAAGAATCAACAAACAGGACAAGTTGCTCTCATCATCTTGTGGGGAAAGTAATCACAGGGTGTAGAGCTAGTTTCCTTATCACTATGACAAAATGTCTGATAGAAGCAACTTAAGGAAGAGGTTTATTTTGGCTTGTAGTTTGAGAGGGTCCAGTCTATCATTGTGGGAAGATGGGGCAGCTACAGAAGCTTGATTTATGGTGGTGGGTACTCACAGCATAACTTGTTCACATCTAGGCAGATCAAGAAGCAGAGAGTTCTAGAGCAGATCCAGAGGCATAACTCACACACTTGCCGCTAGTGGTTACATCTGTCAGCAAGCCCTGCATCCCAAAGGTTCCATTGTCCTTCCAAACAGCACACCATATGGGGATCTAGTGTTCAAACTCAGGACATTTCATATCCAAATTATTTTTTGTTTTTCATCCTAAATGCGAATTTTAATGTATTTCTCAAGAACATTTTTCTTTTCTTTTTTTTTCTTCTTTGATTTATTTATTTTTATGAGGCTTTTGACCACTCTAACATTCCACCCTCTGAAGAGGTATCCCTAAACTCTTTTAAGGATTAGATACAAGCTCCCAAACACTTTTAACATTTTTGGCCTTTGAAACAGAATATGTTGCTAAGAGGCCCAAGGAAATTTTGACTTTTAGCCAAGAAACTGGCTACTTTTCTTTGGGGTCTTTTTACCCTAACTGCCTAGCCAATACCTACCTCCTATTCTTATCACACCATCCTCTGAAGAGGTTACCAAAATTGCCAATAGGGAATAGGGATGCAGACTGCTCTGGCTTCCTCCATGCTGAACAGGGATGCAGAGTGAGGCAATTGAAGTACCCCTTCAGTGGGTCTACAAGGGAAAAATAGGAAACACACAATGATAAATGCAAATTAAAACTTTAAAATCTTGATATCTTTAGACATACAGGAAAATACATTAGTGAAACCAAAATAGAATTCTATTTAAAAATTTTAGAAAATAAGAGTTCTTGTAGTTAAATGCATATATAGCAAAAATTTCAAAACCAGGTTGAAAAATAAAGTTGAGGAAATATCCCAGAAGTCAGAATAAAAATACAACCAGATGGAGAAGATGGAGAAGAGTTAAGAAAACTTGAGAACTGATTCATGATAACAGAAGTTCAGGAAGTGAGGACAGCAAAGCAGGCAATATTACCACATAAGTACTCATTTAAAAAGAAAATCAGAACTTAGGATATGAATTGCCATGTTGACAGTTTTCATATTAACAGGTTTCCCAATATAATGAACAAAATGACATATGACAGGGTCCATCTTCAAGAAATTTTCAGAAGTAGAAGAATCTGAAAGTTTCCAGAAAAAAAGCAAAAAAACAAGAAAGGGAGGGAAGGAAGGAGAGAGGAATGGAGAGAGGAAGAGAGGGAGGGACAGAGAGAGGGAGGGAGGGAGGGAGGGAGGGAGGATCAAGAAAGACACTAGAAGAGAAGAAATACCTGCAATATTCACATTGGGGACTGGAGAGCTGGCTCAGCAGTTTAGAGAATTTGTTGCTCTTGTAGAGGACCAGAGTCAGTTCCCAGCACCATGTCAGGTAGGTCACAACCATCTGTAACTTCAGCTCTAGGAGATCCATGTCCTCTTCTGTCCTCAGTGGGCATCTGCATGTATGTACACATACCTACACACACACACACACACACACGTACACACACACACACGTACACACAACACATAAAATAAATCTTTAAAAACAAAACAAACAAATCTCTAAAGCGGAAGTTGGCCAATTATGACCTGCATATCAAATACAGCCCACAGTCAGTTTTTCTATGGCATCTGAGCTAAGAATAGTTTTTGAAATTTTAAAGAACTGAAAAAAGAAAAACAGAAACAAAAACAAACAAGAACATGAACAAAGCACAAGAAACTCTCAAAATAGTTCCTGTCTACTTCTTTATGGACAGTTTTCCAGTCCTCGTCAAATGGAAAATTTTTTTCAAAGTGGTCAAACTATTAATCAGGCATGGGAACACCTATATCAGACTTCCAAACTCATCTACAAGGCTATTATTATGCTGACATCAAAACCAGACCAAGACAATACACAAAAAGAAAGCTGCAGACAGATATCTCTTGATTATAAATGTAAAAATAGTCAACAAAATACTAACAAACTAAATTCAACAACACACAAAAAGGATCAGACACTGTGACTAAATGACTTTTATCCCAGGAATGTGAGTTGGATTTAAAATACAAAAGTCAATTGTGTTAATATACCATTGTGTTAATCAGCTTTTCTGTCATTATAATTAAACACCTACGATAATTAACTTATAAAGAGAAAATGTTTATTTGGCTGACAGTTCTGGCGGTTATTGTCTGAGATGAATTAGAATCATCTCTTTGGGCTCCTGGTGTGAGTGTTGGGCAGCAGTGGTAGAATACACGGGGCAAAGCAAATTGCTCACCTCCTGGCTAGGAAGCAAACTGAGATTGACTAGATGGGCTGGGGCCCCCAAGTCCCCTTTAGGGGCACCACTCAATGACCTAAAGATGTCCCAACACTCCTTATACTGAAGGTTCTACCACCTTCCAATAATGACACCCTGGAGACCAACCTTCACTGTCTAGACCTTCTGAAAGACAATAAAGGGCTACATAAGGGCATGACATCACATGTTCATGGATTGGAAGACTTCACTCTGTCAAGATACAACAATCCTCAGACTGATTCAAAGCAATCACCCTCAAAATGCCATTCGGCAGAATAAAATGCAAAAACCGTATGCTCACCTCAATGGGAAAGAAAAAGCATTTGATAAACCCGACATCCTTTCATGATTAAAAAAATTCAACTTAGGTGTCAAGGGGGCATTCTTCAATCCAATAAAAAAAAATGTCTCTGAAAAACTTCCAGCTCACATCACACAATGGGAGAAGGCTGCTATTTTCCCTCATGTCAGAAACAAAGTAAAAATGTCTGTTTGCACTGTTCTACTCGGCACTCAATACTGGAAGTGGCCAAGTCAGTTATTTAACACACAGAAATTAAATCCACTTTGGAAAGGAAAAAAATCAAACCATCTTCATACATCATATTATCATATGCATAGAAAATCCTAAATAGCATACCTTAAAAACAGCTAGAATGTTAGTTCAACCAGCATGCAAGATAAACATAGCAAAGAATCAATTATATTCTTATAGCCTAACAAGAAGACATCTAAACATTAATACATTAACAGCAAAACCATGCATAGCCACAGCAAAAAGAAGAAAATGTACAGGAAATTTTTAACAAAAGAAGAGCAAGGTTTATACATTGAAGGCCACAAAACAGTTTGGAAAGAAATCAAAGGTCTAAGTAAATGGGAAGACATTGTGTTTCCTGGACTGGGGAACTCAACATTGCCCACACGGTAACATTCCCCAAACCAACTCACAAATGCAAGGTAATCACTGGCAAAATGCTAGATTTCTTCTGCTTAAGTTGACAAACTGACCCAAAGTAGTTAAAATAACACTGAAAATAATAACAAACTGTCGGGACTTGTCCTTTATGATTCAAAACCTGCTGAATGGCTATGGTAACCTAGGCAATGTGCCAGCAGCATTAAGAACTGCCATGTAGATCAGTGGGATAGAACTGAGACTCTAGAACTAAACTCTCACATGCTCAGTTAACCCCCAGAGACGATGCCAAGAATTCAATGAGGAGTAGTCTTTTCCCCATGAATTAGAACAAGCTATCCATATACAAAAGAATTAAGTTGGACTCCATTTGCACACTGTGTACTAAAATTAACAGAATATGGATCATATAATAAATGTAACAACTTAAGGTATAAATTCTCTAGAAGAAACAGGAATAAATCTTTGAGAAACTGGACTTATCAATTTAAAACCTTTGTTTATCAAAAGGCACTATCAAGGGTCAACAAAATAGCTCAGTGAGTAAAAGCACCTGCCACCGAGCCTGAGGACCTGAGTTCAATCCCTGAGACCCAAGTGGTGGAAGAAGAGAACTAACTCCCTCAAGCTGTCCTCTGACCTCCATGCCCCCATGGTAAATAAACAACTTAGATAATTTGGGGGTGGGGGAGGCATTATCAAGAACGTGAAAACAATCATAGACTGAGAAAATATATAAGGAACTCATAAGAATAAAAAACATAAATAACTCAATTTAGTTATCAGCAAAAAAAAAAAAAAAAAAATTGAATAGTCACATCTCCAAAGCCAAGGGCAGTGACACATGCCTGTCATTGCAGTACTTGGGAGATAAGGAAGATTGGGAGTTTAAGACCATTGTCGGCTAAATTGCCAAGCCGGGCTACATGAGACTTTTCTTTTAAAAACACCAGACAAAAATAAATCAAGGACATCTTTCCAAAGGAGAGATCTGAGTGTCCATTGAGTACATAAAAGATGCTCAGCTTCATCAGTCACTGGGGAAATGCAAATCCAATTCATCATGAGAAAGTTAGGGGTGGATGATACTATCTGGAATCCCAGAACGTGAAAGGATGAAGCAAGAAGACTGTCATGAGTTCAAGGCCAGCATGGCCTATATAGTGTGTTTGAGAACAGCCTGGCTACATAACAAAATGCTGTCTAAAAAACGACAAAAACCAAACTTCTACAAGATACTATTTCATACTCACTTGGTTGGCTACACTATGGAAGTCAGACAATAATAAGTGTTGACAAAGATCTGAGGAGTTGGAACCTTCACACGTTGCTGGGAAGAATGTAAATGAATGCAGCCACTTTGGAAAGCAGTTTGGCCACTCCTGAACATGCAATCCAATCCACTCCTGTGGTTAGATGATTGTTCCCCAAAGACCCATGTTAGAGGTTTGGTGGCCAGCCTGTGGTGGTATTTGGAAGTGGTGGAACGTAAGCTGGGGCTTACTGGGAGGAAGTTAAATCACTAGTGGTGTGCTCAACCCCAGCCCTTCCTTGTCTTGTTAAAAATTATTATTCCTAGTCGCTGTAAGTCACTTTCTTCCCCCACACTCTTATCATAATATACCGCCTTGCCAAACGCCCAAAGTTACTGGGCCAGTTGATTGTGGACTCTAACCAATGGTGAGTCTTAATCAACTTTTACCTCTCATAAACTGATTATGTCCAGGATTTTGTCAGGCTGATACACCTAGAAATTTCACTACTAGCTATCTATCAAAGAGAAATAAAAAATGTGTGTCAATATAAAGCCTTGTACAGCTTAAACATTTATAGCAACATTATTCAAAATAGCCAAAAAAAAAGTAGCAATAGCCTCAACTGTCCACAAAATGATGTTCAAACAAACAAAATCTGTTATATCCATGTGCTGGAATAGTAATCAGCAATTAAAAAGAATGAGTAATGAAACTTATCCCAACATGAACAGAAAGGATTATGATAAAATGAATGAACTCAGTGGCAAAAGACCATGTATGATATTACTCCACCTGTGTGAGGTGTTCAGAGTCAGCAAACCTATAGGGGTGGCAAGAAGTCAGTCGTTACCTGGGATTGCTGCCACATCTTAGGAGAGCATCAGAGTGACAGTGAAAAACTGCTAACATGTACAGGCCTGGTGAGAGCTGAGGTGTTCTAAAATTAAACTGTTGATTGCATAACTCTGAATATACTAAAACCCACTAGATGCTTTAAATTGATGAGTCTTATGGTATGCAAAATAAATTTCAATAAAGCTATGAAAAATACATAAAGATATCTTCAGATATGCCTCAATATTAGTCTCCCACTTACCTTTCACACACACACAAAAGCTGCTCACAGATGTTTTGTGCAAAAAGGAATGAATGAATCAAGAAAGAGGGACACAGAATTTGGGAAATAAGAGGCTTAATGCAGAAAAGAGGCAGAGGGAGTTCTCAGATTAGTGGTGAAAGGCATTCCCAAACACAGTGTAACAAGCTTAGAGAGCCGCTGCTTAGATGTGGCAGAGACAGGCTGCCAGGAGAAGGCACACAAGTGGAGAAAAGGAAAAGGAACACTGCCCCACACTGCAGGGACTTTCACATTATGCCAGGGAGTTTGAGAATGACTGTGGTGGACACAGGGAAAGCAAAGCAAGTAGGTGAGCGCTGAGGCAATTATTTTAAGAAACAGATTTTACTGTATCCTTAGATCTGTAGTAAATTACATTTCCATGACCATGATCATAAGTGATGAGCATTGGTCTCACTCCAGGGTAACAATATTATGTCTCGAGGACACAGAAACGGCGAATATAGTGGGAGACAGGAGAATGGGAGGGGGCACAAGCAGATGGCAGCCCTAATCTCCCACACAGCAACCAAAAGCCAAGAAATACCAGTATAATCTGCTACTTGGGAATAAAGGGAAGAAAAAAGAGTCAACAACTGAAGGCAGTTGGTTCCAGGAGCAGGAATTCAAACAGCAGGGCAAAGGATTACAAGTCTTCATTCCAGATGCAGCGAATTTTAAATTTAAAAAACAAAACTAGGAGCTGGAGAGATGGCTCAGCAGTTAAGGGCACTGACTGCTCTTGCAGAGGACCTGGATTCGATTCCCAGCACCCACATTCCAGTTCCAGGGGATCTGACACTCTCTTCTGGCCTCCGCGAGCACTGTATACATGTGGTGCACTTACAGGCAATGCACTCGTACACATAAAATAAAAATAATAAATAAAATATTTTTAAAAACAAAAAAACCCTAAAAACTAATATTCATACACAAGTCTGCTGGTTTAAAAGAAGAAATCATTTTGTGGGGGTCGGGGAGATGGCTTGGCAGTTAAGAGCACTGACTGCTCTTGAAAAGGACCCAGGTTCTATTCCCAGTACCCACATGGTAGCTACCAACCATCCTTAACTCTAGTTCCAGGGGAATCCAAAGCCTTCTTCTGACCTCTGCGGCATTGCACGACAAGGGTGCACTCACATACATGCAGGCAATACACTCATACACATAAAATAAATAAAAAATAAAAATAAATAAAATATGTCTAAAAAAAGAAGTCATTTTTAAGCTATAATAAATAGGGTCTGGACAGAGCTCACTTGGTAGAGTGTTCACCTACCAAGCTGGAAACCCTGAATTCTCAGCACCGCAAAAATCCGATGTGGTGGTACATGCTTGTAATCATAGCACTCTAGGGGCAGAGGCAGAAGGTTGGAAATTCAAGTTCATTCTTGGTTATATATCAGGCTTAAGGCCAGCCTGGACTAGGAGAGATCATGTCTCAAAGACAACACAAAACAAAACAAAAAACTATGGTAGATAGAGAGACTGGAGCCTCTCCAGAGAGCTCCTCAGCTGTGCATTCCAACTTGCTAGTCCTAAACTACAGTCTTTATCAGCCTCCTGTAATTGATTCAGCCCCTCGACCACCTGCTCCTGTCCGGCTCACATGGCCTGCTTGGATATCTGTACCTCCTTCTTCTGCGGTCAACCAGGTCCATTCTCTGTCTCTCTTGACCCTTCCTTCTACCTTAGAATCCTGGGCACGAGCCCAGGCCAGGTAGATTACAGTCTGTCAGCCCCAGTAATTAGCCAGCTCAGTCTGGTTCCCTCAGCTACTCCACTAGCCTTGTAAGTACTCTGCATATACTGCAGCAATAGTGCTGGAGTGGGCAGCACTGTCCAGGGTGGACTGGCACATGGGCACCATGCTCTCTCCCAAGAGCCAGATGTGCATCTGCTAATGAAGTCACAGGACTTACAGACTTACAGCCACCAGGTCACACATATCCCCAAACTCATTCTGAATCTGTGAAACTCATGATCTCACTCAAACTCTGGTGCCAAGTCTCCCCATACCCGGGCTTAATTGGTATTTTAGCATAAAGGCAGCACGTGTGTGTGTGTGTGTGTGTGTGTGTGTGTGTGTGTGTATGCAAAAATCTTCCTTTGGTTTTCAAATCTTGTTTTAACTTATTTGTAGACCAAAGATCATTATCAGCAATGCATAGTGCAGGCTTGATGTGGTCCTCAGGCACATAACTGGTAGGGTAGATCAGGGACTCTCTGACCCTTGTCATCCCATGAAGAGCCAAGGTTGGTCTGGGCATGGTGTGCATGTCTAGCGTATTCTTGAGTGGTCTAGGAGAGGGATTCTGGTGACTCTTTTTTTTGCATATGACTGATAAGGGTGGGAAGGCTCAGCCCCAAGCTGTGCGATCTACGATACAGACACAAGGAGTGTGTGGACAGATCAGCACTAGTCATATCAGGTTCCTGAGCCCCTCCTTCAGAGCCAGAAGTAGAGAGCCTTCAGGGACATTGGATGACAATCTGACTTGTCTCCCCTTATCTAGTTATTAGATGTCTGATTTTGTTGATCTTTGCATTATCTTTTCCTCTAAGCTTTGTGTCATTTATCAAAACCCTGATTAAAATATTGAAAAAGTCAAGGCCAGTGAGCCTCTCGCTATCTGCTGCCACAGACTTCTCTCTTCAGGGTGTTGACCATCAGCACTTTCTGTTAAACCAGAAAGCTTTCCAACTACTGTACCAGCACCTGCCTGATCCCTCCAGTTTGTACACAATGATAGTTGAGGCAGGATAGAAAGCCAGGGAAAATCATGGTGAAAGGGAAAGAAGATAGGCCTTTGAGTCCAGGTCTGGTTCTCCTGTCCTGCTGACTACCAGGGAACTTCAGGCATCACAAATAAGGCCGAAATTACTTTAGAGATATGTTTCCTAATGACATCTCAAATAGAGATGCCAAAGATAATAAATGAACTGTGCTGACTTAGGGCCAAAATGATACATAACCTGGAGTTCTTGGCAATCCCCTCTATTCCTACCTAAACAACGGCCCTCGTGAACCCAGCCTAAATTTTGTTTACAAAAGAAAATTCTTTTTAAAGAATATTTTATTTGCTATTTTTATTTTATGTGTATGAGTATACTGCCTGCATGTGTTTAAGTGCACCCATGTCATGCAGTGCCCACAGAGGTCAGAAGAAGGCATCAGATCCCCTGGAACTGGAGTTATAGACAGTTGCTAGCCACCATATGGGTGCTGGGAACTGAACCCAGGTCCTCTGGAGGAGCAGCCAGTGCTCTTAGCTACTGAGCCCTCTCTCCAACCCCACAAAAGAAAATTCTTTAAACTTGTAATCTTGTTGCAAACTACACTCTTTGGGAGCAGGTTCTTGGCAAACTTTAAGAAAAAAATAGCTTCAGAGCCCCAAGTTCTCTGCATACCCATCATCAAACCGGGCTTCACTGTGGCCCCTGGCGATGCTGGCTCCCTGTTCTGGTGTGCTTTATTCTTTCCCACAGTGCCTTTCTTTCTATTTTTAATAAACCCAACTCAGCTTCATATTGGCTCACCTTGAAGTTCTTATCATCTTCAGAGTCACAAATCTGAGTCTCGCTTGGGTAGAGGTCTCTGAAAAGAGCTCCTCAGGCTTCTGCAAGTGACAGACGGTGTGGAGTCCACAATTGACAGTGCATATGAGAGCCTGGGTCCAGTTTCTGCCCCACCCTCTTCAGGTCACATTTACAAGAACAGAGAGCGGCTGGGAGGAGCTGGGCTCAGAGATGCGGAGAGATTCTGTAAGCCACCTCAGTAGTGTAGAAGCGAAACTTAATTCCTCATAGATGAGTAAGAGAGAGGGAAGCATGGCTGCCAGGAGACCCCAGTGCGTAGGTTGGTGTCTATCAAATCTTTCTCTCCGGGCAACATAGAGCCTGCCTACAATCCTAGCGCTCAGGAGGTAGAGGCAGGAGTTTGAGGTTGCCCTGGACATCACACAAAAGCAACTGTTTCCCTCTGGGACTACCAGCCTTGGTGTCTAAAAATGGAGACCACTAAAAGTGAAGAGGGACAGCGAACTAGATGGGGGTCTTTCACTGTCTTTTTCTGTAGCTAGGATAAAATACCCTGACAAAAGCAACTTAAGGAAGAAAGGGTTTATTTTAGCTCACGTTGTCATCTGGTGACTGAGTGCCTGGCATGTGCTTCCCTTTTGCACAGTGAAGCCTGACCCTGGGGTTCCTGGTTATAGACAGAGAGGCATCAGCCCAACTGGCCCTCCTTCCTCCACCAACTCAAATCAGCAGGTTTAGTGCTTGGCATGAAGTAGCCAACAAATATAAGTTGAACAAATGAAAGCAAAATATCTGCCCGCCTATGAGAAAGTCCCTTGCGGAAGACCCTGGCTGCACAAGCACACCGCACCCCTCAGCCAACCATGGCCAGTACAGGAACCTCGCAAGCCACTGTGGACTTCACCTCAGGCTGACAATTCACCTTGGGCCAGAAGGGCTTCCTGCACAGCGGGGTGGGGGGTCACCTCTGCATGCCTCCCAGAAGCCACCATCTGGTATGGAAGGCATGCCACTCCTGTCACCTCACCAGTAGTTCTGACATGAGTACAGCCTGATACTGTTTCTACTGTGAGCTGGCCTGGGATAAGGAGCAATGGACAAGCCAGCCTTTGGGATCTTCCAGAAGATTCCATCCTATAGGGAGGCAGACGATATGATTCAGCATAGAATAGGCCAGATGGTAGTGAGAGTGGGAAAGGGGTGAAGGGTGCTGGGGCAGGGATGCTATCTGGTGTGTTATGCAGGGTCTGCCTGCCCTCCTGCTCCTCTGTGACCATCTCTTCCACTCAGTTGCCCCAGCCATGCTGACTGCCACACTGTCTCCCAAACCCTGTGTCCTAGTTTCATTTCTGTTGCTGTGATAAAATACCCTAGCAAAAAGCAACTTAGGGGAGAGAGGGTTTATTTCAGCTCACAATTCCAGTTTACAGTTTATCACTGTAGGGAAGTCAAGGCAGGAACTTGAGATGGTCGCATCCACTGTCGAGCAGAGAGCAATGAATCCATGCATACTCTACTCAGTTCACCTTCCCCACTCTTACCCAGTCTGGGACAAAAGCCCTGGGAATGGTGCCACCCACAGTGGGCTGGGTCTGCCTTCACGAATAACCCAGACAGTCCCCCACAGACATGCCTGTAGACTAACCTGATCTAGACAATCCTTCCTTGTGACTCCTTCCCGGGTGATTCTAAATGGTGTCAAGTTGGACCTGGAGGCACACAGCTTTAATCCCAGCACTCAGGATGCAGAACCTGGAGGATCTCTATTGAGTTCAAGGCTAGCTTGGGCTACATAGTGAGTGCCAGGCTAGTCAAGGCTACATAGTAAGACCCTGTCTCACTCAAAATAAAAACAAAACATTAGCCATCACTCCTGCCTCCATACCTATACTCCAGTTTCTGCTGCCTGCAACACCCTGCTTCTCCCCCACGTGGTGCTTCTCTGCAAGTCTGCTCTGACAACCCACTTTTAAGATGCAACACCCTCTTCTCCTATCTCCCTTATTGTCTCTGTTTCTCCCATAACACTTGATACCTTCTAACATAATACACAGTTGGTCTCTTCACTGTGTCTATTACTCATTGCCCTTTTCTGCTCAGTAGGGTTCAGGGCAGGAACTGATCCCTTTGGTTCACCAGTACATCTCAAGGGCTAGGAACTAATGCGAGGAACAGATTAGGTGCTCAACAACACTTTCACAATCCAGAAATACATGTCTCTATGTCTAAGTGCCTAGAGACACCTCAGCTGCACTTTAGTAGGAAGACCCTTTATGGTGGCGGGAGAGCAGAAGGAAACGCTGCTCCCACTTTCCCGTGAACTGTTTTGGTCTAAAGCTGATGAAAAGGGTGGTGACATGACTTGCAATTCTCCCTAGGTTCGGTTTCCATGCTGCTCTGACCTCTCTGCTCTCTTTCCTCCAAAGAGGATGACAGTTCAGGGCATTTTTCATGTCAGGAACTTGAAGCAGAATCCAGATGGGGTGGCATAGCCAGAGACCTGGGGTGTGGGAAGAGGCTGGGAGCCTGAGGTCAGGTCACAGAGGGATGAGCCTATAGGCAGGTTGAGGTGAGGCAGACAGACAGGAAGTTCCTGTGAAGGCCAAGGGAGGGAAATCCCTGTCCTTATCCACTCTCTGAGACTGCAATGAGCCTGGCAACACCATCCTGTTGTCAACTCCACAAGGCTCCTGGTGTCCTTGGCGGTGTGCCTGAGAGAATGGACTGTCTGAATGCCTGATGACAGACCCAGAGAACAGGGAGCATGTTTCTGTGTGGGTGTGCAGCAGCATCTTTCTCGAGACTGTGGGGTATTGCAGATTCCCATTTTCAGCAGCTCCATCTTCTGGGAACTATGTCTACATCTCCCTGTATCGCTACCTCCAGTGTCCTAAGTTTGGCCAGAGGCTAGCCTGTTCTCCCAAGCAGTGCTTTCCCAATGCCCTTTCCTCAAGCTTAGTACTCACCCTGACATGCCTAGGGTGTCTTCACTGGCTGGTTGACAGGGCCACTTTCCCAAGCAGCCGGTCACTCCGTGGCTGACAGGTGTTCCCTAGGGCTGGTCAGAGCAAAGCCCAGACAAGTGCACTTCTTCCTTATTTCCTCCACTTTTGAGCTATGAAATGATCCATTGAGCAAATCAATAATTCATCAGCCTATCCACAGTTAGTCTAAATTACACTGCATCACCCCAGGCTAGACTTTGAAGTCCTGCCTTACTTGACCCCACCATCTAGCCAGCTTTCCAATAGAGGCAGCCAGGGAGAGTGCTCTTGTGCCAGGCTCTTCTCCCTTGCATGCCTCCTACTCTACTTCCCCTGTCCTCTCAGTCTTAGTCCTGCCTGATGGTTGTCTGGAGCCCATCATTCTGTCTTTGTTGTGATACAACATGCTCTTCAAGATCTCATTCCAAGCCTGCCCAGCACCGCCAGCTTATCTGGGCTCTTGCAGCAGAGAGTTTACAATTAAAAGCACACATTTTGCATTTAGTTACACTCCATTTGTTTCATATTTGCAAACTCTGTCTTCCCACAGAGTGGTTAAGCAACAGAATGGCAGGACTCTACTACCAATTCCTGGACCCCTCACCACTCCACACAGGGTGCTCTCAGTGATAGCTTCTTGAACTGGGCAACCTGGCTTCCACCTGTGTTCCAGAGCTACCCTTTTCTCTTAATCTAAGCTACCTCTACCTCTCAGCCCTCAATCACATTTTACCCTCTGGCCCTCAGAGATAAGGCACACCAAGGAGAGTGATCAGAGAACCACTTTAGCTACAGGCCTATAAGGGACTAGAATGAATGTGGCCAGCTCATAAGGCTGCTGCAGCAAACCAGGCAGGATGTGATGGTGCTGGCCCAACAGCAGGTGATAGAGATGGAGAGAAATGGACAGACTCAAAAGAGAAGGTAGAGAGAGAGGATCTAGCGGTCTAGCTTGTGTAGTTAGTCTTCCAAGTAGCTCCCATCATTACCACTTTGACCTTCAACCACCCAGGAGATACAAAGTAGCCACAAGCCGGTTCCTAGAAGGGAGGGGCAGCCATGTTCCCATGGTAGGCTAGCACAGGCTTGGAGCAGATGCTCAAATATCTTAGCCAGTACTCTTCTAGTCCTTTTTGTGGGAATCACACTGCAGCTGCAGCTGGGTGTGAGGGCTGGGTGTTAAGCCTGACTCGGCTACCTGCCTCAGGCTATTTACACAGTTCCAATTGATTTCTTGTAACCTGTAATTATTTCCCTGCTATTTTTTTTTTTTTTCATGCTCCATTTACGTTTTCCTCTCCAGCAGGCAGCTCCTCCAAGAAGCAGCTTGGGAGGGCAGTGGGAGCTGAGAAGCTGTGTGGCTGGGACAGAAGGTGAGGGCATCCCTGAGGCAGTATACTTTTTCTGCCATCTGTGGCCAGCATCCCTAGGTTCACATGGGGCAGGAGTGACTTGGAGGGGGGCAGATCTCTCCCAGACATGTTCAGATCTGCCTTTGTTTCTGCCCTGAGACCTGCCATCAGGGCAGCACCACAAGTGTCCTAGTCCTTTCCATCTGGAACTGTTCCCACTGGTACATCTGTCAGGATCGTGACTTTTTGGAAAAGGGAATATTGCAAAGAGGATTCTTAATCTACCTCCTTCTCTTCCTCTTCCTCCTCCTCCTTCCTATATATTTAGATCCCCTCCCCATCTGCACCTCCTTAACTACTCCCTCCCTCACCAAATTTCCTGTTTTCTCTCTCTCTCTCTCTCTCTCTCTCTCTCTCTCTCTCTCTCTCTCCTGGGGATACAACCCAGGTAGGCAAGTGCTCTATTACTGAGCTCTATCCTCAGCCTCTCAATTGTTAATTTTCTAGATGAGGTATGACTCAAATTCACCTATATGCCTAGCTAGTAAAGAATTCTGCTATGTTCCCTAAATTTGTCTGAGTTTTCAGATTGGCAGATCCTTCAGGCATTGACTAAAACTATAGTCAGACACCCTGCTTCATGGGGCCAATTTTGGCCTTCCTTATCTGTCCTTATAGAAGCCCATTTGAGCAAGAAGACTTCTCAGACACTCCTGGTTTCTGACCACTTCAGTGTGACCACCCTGGCCTGCTTCAGCAGTGACCCCACCAGATCAGTTTAGCTGGAAACTTTGTGATTTCTTTCATAATTTCCTGCACCTTTGACTATGGGGCCCTCAAATGAAGCATCCGTGACCAGCTGGGATTTTCCTTCTTTTCTTTAACAGGGATAGGCACTCAATTCTGAAAGCTTATGGCAAGACTTCTGTGGCTTAACTATTGCCTGTGGGCCCTACTCGGCCTGGGGCCTATTCATACATGCCTGTGAATTAAGAATCTTTTTTATACTTTTATTTATTTTTTATCATGAGTAGTTGTTTATTTACCTTGTTGCAAGAATAAAACATTTCATGTCAAGTAAAATAGTAAATTCCTAAAATGTATATAATAGCTAAATGCTATATAAACTAATAATTATTACAGAAGTGTGTGAAGGCAATGCCATGCAATACTGAGAAACAGTTGTCACTTTAGAGAAACCAAATAGCACAGTTAACATTTTATAGCATGAGAGAGATGCTCCTCAACTCACAGTAGGGTTATTCCCCATGAACCATTATACATTGAAAGCACCGTAAGTTGAAAATGCATTTATAGCATCTAACCTAATAAAATCCATAGCTTATATCTCAACACAATAGTTATATTTTCAAATGGTTGGAAAAAATCACAACCATAATATTTTGTGACATGTGGAAATTATATATAATTCAAATTTCAGTGTCCATAAACAAAGTTTATTGAAATATAACAACACTTAACTTGTTTTAATACTGTCCCTAGAAGCTTTCAAGCCACAAGAGCTCAGTCATGTAACTGCAACCAATTGTATATGCCTTCAAAATCCAAAATATTTACTTTCCAGCCCTTCACAGAAAAAGTTGGCTGTGGCCAGGCACAGGGGTGCATGCCTGTAATCCCAGCACTTGGGAGGTTGAGGCAAGAAGATTTCAAGTTTGAGACCAGTCTGGAATATATAGTGAGACCCTGACAAAGAGGAGGAAGGGGAGGATTGATATATGTGGTTTGACTCTGTCTCATAAACACACACGTGCCCTACCTGGTGGCTCTGTTCTGGGGGGCTGTAGAACCTTCAAGAGGTGGGACTTAGCTGGTGGAAGGTCACTAGAGTCAAGCCTTTGACCTAGTTATGCCTGGCCCCTGATTCTAGTGCTTCTCTGCTCCTGATCTGCCAAGATGTGGAGAACCTCCACCACCTTCTCTTATTCCCACAGAGTGCACTCCACCATGCCTTCCTTACCACGATGCACTGAAACCCTGGAAATAGTGAACCTAAATAAATCCTTAAGGGCCTTTAAATTGTTCTGTCTGTTATTTGGCTACTGTGAAAGAAAAGCAAACTAGTACAGCTGGCCAACTGGGGGTGACAAGGTCCATCACAATGCTACTGTTCCACCTACCTCATGCCACTCCACTGCTGTGTAAACCAGTATGAGGGTTGGGCTTCTAGTATAGAAGACAGCCCCAATCTCAAGTCTCTCAATACTATTCTTACAAAGGAGGTAGAAACTAGGAGGTCTGTTATACAACAGACAGAAAATACAGTTAATGAAGGGAGACAAACAAAGCATGCCGAAGCAAGTGCCCCCATTTTACCCCCACAGCTTGCCCATGGTAGGACCTCAAGCTATACATATTCCTGAAAACCTGGGGGTATACAGCTCTGTCTGTAAGGAAGGACTATTTTTTTCAAGAATTTAATAAACCAGTTGTTGACCACGCCATTAAAAAATTGACACAAACTTACAATTGAATGAATTTCATTAAAAGCAAGGTGATAAATAGATTCTATCACTTCTTCATTCTGGACTATATTTGTTTTTGTCTGTGCTCTTGGGGTTGTTGTCTGTTGTCTCTCTATGATGGAAACACTGTATAGTGCTGTGCTACTGACTCTCTTCCTGGTTCTGGCTCAATGATGTCACATTTGGTATCTTAATGTTAGTCATGGTGGGAGCAAATATTTATACCTTGGCAATTGGCGTACTCTATAAATGAGGCATCCTTCCCACATCTCAACTGCTTGTTAAACATTTATCAGTGCACTGCTAGGACCAGCAGATTCACAAGGGAAATGAGGCAAGTGCATGGAGATGACAGACAATGGCAGTCATCATGGGGATCAGAAGAGGTCATGGATGCGTCTAGCCCAGGAAGTTGGACCCAGAGAAAAATATTTGGGGACCAAGATGTCCATAGTTTTCCTGGAGAACTGTAGCACCTTAGTGTCTGTAGCCATTCCAGTAACCCATATTTTTTGGTTATACCTAAAAAATGCTGAAATCTGAAAAAACCTGGTTGTATAAAGATAAGGCCACAAAGGCTTGGGGAGCTGACTGACAAGCCTGGAGTCAAGTGGTGCCTCAGAGCCAAGTCTTCTTCTCTGCACAGTGCCAAGGTATCAGTCAAGTCTGATACCTTCTTCTTTTCCAAGACTAGTTATACCCAGGACAGTGATGCTTGTTTCACCTTGCACCTGCTGCTGTTAGGAACAGATGCACAGGCCTCACCTGTACTGCTGCTGTCTTTCTGTCAGTGAGAACCTGTCTCTCTCCCTTCTGTCAGCAGGTGTCTGAAGATTTGTTACTCCAGGACAGATCACCCATGTCCTCACTGGTGCCCTTTCTCACAGTCTTTCAATCATCTCTCTGGACTTCTTCTTTTTTTTTTTTTCTAACACAGGCTCATTAAGTGCATAGTGAGTGTTCAACACATGAAATGTTTGGCATATGGATGGGGTGACTGATGATAGAATTGGGAAGTTCCAGATGGCAGTCTTGTAGATGAGCCGCCAGCAGCGGCTGCTCCTTCATTGTCACGGGTGGCGAGGCTACTCCTCTGCTCGTCCTGGGCTGAGGCCGTTCTTCTGCTCACCTGGTGCTGAGGCAGCTCTTCTGCTTGCCCTGTGCTGCCTCCTGTCATCGCTGCATCTGCCCGGGGCCCGGACCCCAGGGCTGGTGAGGAGACTGTGTCGGCGGAGCTGCAGTCAGACACAGGAGACCAGGTTCAGTGACACAAGTCTGCTTTATTGCAGGAAGGCACAAACTTATATAGGGGTAGTGGTCCAATCACAGCACAGCAAGTAGGATACCTTATTAGCATAACAGGTTTAGCATCCTATCACAGTACAGCAAGTAGAATACCTTATTAATATAACAGATTTAACATCCTATTAGCATAACAGACTTAACGTCGTATCACAGAATAGCAGATAGGATGCCTCATTAGCATACTGGGTTTCAGATTACAGATCCTGGATTCCTGGAAACCACGTGACCTTGACAGTTGCAATATCACCCTAGGCTCAAGCCTGTCTCCCACAAAAGGGTGTCTTTATTCTTCCATCGAGGCTTTTTGTACTCCTTCAGGAACAGGGAAGGAAGATAAACACAAGGAGGCAGGAGATGGTGCTCTGGGAGTGGCCCACTCCATAGTGCATGGAATGATTTAGGTCATCATTTCTGTTTGGTACCATGCAAAACAGTAGACATTTGGAAATCATGTTTAAAGGAAACCCAAGGGAATATTCCATCCAGAGCTTCACTTTACAGATGAGGAAACTGAGGCCAGAGAGAGGAAATTATCAGAGCAGGTACATTGTTAATGAATGAGAGATTTGATTCAGATCTAGTAGATATTGTGATGTAATGAGAAGCATATGTCTCTCTCCAAGCTTCTGGCCCACAGCTCCTAAAACCTTTGATTTCGCCAGAATGATGTGATTGCTTTTATATACTAATGAGATGACTAGGTCTGGGGGGACCCTAGATAGTTTCAGGATGAGGGACTACTCACTAGAATGACCAAGTCATGATTACCAAGTTGAGACATGAAGCCGCATCTCTCACCCTCTGGGGAGAAGAGCTGACCAAAGAAGATTCAATTGGTTCCCAAATGCTAGTCTCTGCATGTCTATGAAATGAAGCCTCCACAAGCCCCCAAAGGACAGAGAAAACAGGGTTCAGAAAGCTTCTTCTGAACAACTGGAGGGTTGCACATACAGAGAGGGCCTGGAAGCTCCCCACTCATCCCACACATCTCCCTGGAGCATCTCCATCCCTATCCTTTGTAATGTCCAGTGCAATAAATGATTAACAGTGTTCCCTCAGTCCCTAAGCTGTCCTGGCAAATTAACCTAGGAGGGGGAGGAGGATCCCCAACTTGGTATGGTGGATCAGAAGCACAAGCAATAATCTGGGGCTTTGAGACTAACTTCAGAAAAGTGAGGGGGTTTGTAGGACCGAACCCTCAACTTGTAGGGTCCTTTGCTCTCTGCTGGAATTCAGTGTCTGAATGGTATTGAAGTGTAGGACACCCAGCTGGTATCTGTTGCTTTCTGCTAGATAACCAGTTAGATCTGGTTTTTTGTTTGTTTGCTTGTTTGTTTGTTTGTTTTGAAAGAGTCTCACTATGTAGTTCCACCTGGTCTGGAACGTGCTATGTAAACTATCCCAGGCTGTCCTCAATTTCACAGTGATCTGCCTGCCTCTGCCTCTGCCTCCTGAGTACTGGGATTAGAAGTGTGCACTACCTCCTGAGTACTGGGATTAAAGGTATGCACCACCTCCTGAGTACTGGGATTAGAGGTGTGCACCACCTCCTGAGTACTGGGATTAGAGGTGTGTACCACCTCCTGAGTACTGGGATTAGAGGTGTGCACTACCACACCTAGCTGCTGGATAACTAGTTGGAATGAGGGGAAGAAACTCATACATCTGGCTATAGAAGTATTCTATGGTGAAAGTGTGTGTGGGGGGGTGTGCATGTGTGTGTGCATACACGTATGTACATATGGAGGCCAAAGGTCAATGTCAAGTGTCTTCCTCTAGCTCTCTCCACCTAATTTTTTGGGGGAAGGTCTCTCAGTGAATCTGAAATTCACCATTTTAGCTAGACTAGCTGGTCAGGGAGCTTCCAGGATCTGCTTGTTTCTGCCTCTCTGGTTTTGGGGTTACAGATGTATGCCATCACATCCATCTTTTAAATATTTTTCATTATTTTTATTTTATGTGTATGAGTGTATTGCCCACATGCACGTAAGTGCACCTGTGTTGTGCAATGCCTGTGGAGGCCAGAAGGGGGCATTAGATCCCCTGAAACTGGAGTTACAAGTGGTTGTTAGCCACCATGTGGGTGCTGGGAATCAAATCCGGGTCCTCTGCAAGAGCAGTCAGTGCTCTTAACTGCTGAGTCATCTCTCCAGCCCCAACCACATCCATTTTTTTATATGAGTACTGGGGATCTGAACTCAGGTCTTCAGCTAAGACAGCAAGTATTTACTCACTGAACAATCTTTCCTTTATTCAGACCAGATCTTCTTAAAGTTTGTCCTTTTCTAAGAACTGAAGGAGAACTTTCTCCACTTCAGATTAAATTTGAAATTATTGAAGCCATTGGTTTTAAAAATAATTATATCCATTCCTGTAAGTATGCTAAATACCATGAAGTGAATTCAGTAAGCACAGTTCCTGCCATCTATACAGCTTAGCCTGTAGTTTAAAGTTGAGAGATGAGGGCAGGGGAGACAGCTCCATGGTTAAGAGCACTGGCTGCTCTTGCAGAGGACCCGAGTTTGGTTCCCAGCACCCACATGGCCTAGCAACCAATCATAACTCCAGTTTCAAGTATCTGATGTCCTCTTCTGACCTCTACAGGCATTGCACAACACAGGTACACTTACATACATGCAGGCAATACACTCAAATACATAAAATAAAATAAAAAGTAATAAATAAAATATTAAAAAAGAAATAAAAAAGAAAATTGAGAGATAGACATAGACAGAAAATGGGGGCGATCTAGGCTTTGACAATGGATAAATGGATGGAATCTGCCTTCCCTGACTGGTGCTATTGCACAAATGCAAGCTTAGTGTAGTGTGGAAGTCACAAGTTTAAGAAGCAAAAGCCCGAGATCCCATCCTCTCTGCTGTTTGCTAGCTCTGTGACTTTGGGCAAACTGCTCAGCCTCTCACAACTTCCCATCCCTTGACTACAAGCTGCAGATGTTCACTTACTGGGGACTATTGTGAGGACTGAAGAGATGAGTGTGGAGTGCACAGTACACCAGGGTGTGACTGATAGAGTCTTACTGCTTGTGACTGACAGTGTGAGGTGGGTAGGGGAGAGTCGGAAGTGTGGGAACTGTATAGAGAATTGCTCACCTACCTGTTTTGGTCATAATAACAGCATAAATTCCTCATATTTTCATTTCTCCTCATAACTGATAGACAACCCAGAGAGACAAGCAGTGTCCATGCTGCTTCGTGAGCTAGCACACATTCACATTTCTGCAGTTAGGATTCCTTGTTCTGGGCACATTCTGATTTATGAGATGATAGTGATTATACTGCTATGCTTTCTTAATATAATGAAATACCAGAGGCAAGATAACTTAATAAAGAAAAGAAGCTTGTTTAGTTCATAGTTCTGGAGGTTAAAGGACAGGACACCGGCACTGGCTCAGCTCTGCTGAAGACCCTGTGGTAAACATCGTAGTGGCAGCAGCACTTGTAGAAGAAAGATCTCACATCTTAAAGTAGGAAGCAGCAGAGCAATTCAGGAGTCAGGATTGCTTTTCATAAGAGCTTTCTCGGGGGTCCCATTAACTACCTTAATCTCCCCATGAAGAGTGTCCCCATGTCTTGAGGTCCTCTCAGCAGCCCCATCCCCTAAAATCCTATCCCCTCCTAATGTCACTACAGCAAAGTAAGATTTCAGCTTATCAACCCTTGGGGACAAACCACTTCCAAACCATAGTCATTATGTATAACTAAAGGCCAGTAAACCACACAGTCCAGACACTGCAGATTCTCTGAGCTGGCAGGTCCCACAGGCTTCATTCACCCCACCCCACTCTACCCCCACAACAGGAAAAACCCAGCATCTTGAAAGTGTCCAGAACTTTGAGGAGAAGAAAGCCAGAGCTGGAAGGTGGTGTGCCACATGGTCCTTCATCACCTGGCTGTCCAGAGTGCTGGGGAGGGGCTGGGTCAACTACTGAGGCTTCTTTCCTTGATGGCCCTTCCTGACTTGGCAGGCACCCATCCTGGGCTCGTGGAGACTCGTTCCCATAGGACAACTGCTTCTGGGCTGTTGCTCTGGGCTCTGTGCCAGGCAGACTCTGGCATTCATCCAGCTGAAGCCAGAGAGCTATGGGCAAAAGACAAGACAGGTGTCGCATGTCAACGGCAGGAAGGAGGTGGGAGAGACTGCTCTGCCCGGCTGCATGGACACTGGCATTGCTGGATGGGAGCCTGCTGGACAGAGAGTGTGGGTAAAAGGTGTATACCCACAGAGCAAGGGCAGGGGTCCGGGTGACCACATCTGGTCAAGCAATTTCATGTGCCTGGGAGATGGAAGAGGCATGGACTCTTGGATAAATGTGACTATAGAGTGTGTATATATAAATATGCGGCATGGGTGTTTGAGTGCATGTTGTATGTTGTGAGAGTGGTGTGAATGTGTGTCAGAGCTGTGTATATCCAAGATGTAAACAGAAAGCAAAGAGTCAGCTGATGTCATAAGTCAAAGACAGAAACTTCATAGACAACTACTTGAGTCTGAATATATGAGTTTCTATGGTCTGAATCTTGGCATCCCCCCAAATTCATAAACTCCTAAATGTGATGGCATTAAGAGAAAGGGGCCTTTGGCAATGGGAGTAGCGTCCTTATAAAAGGGACCAAAGGAAATTGCCTTGCTCCTTCTGACTGGAGGAACATAGCAACAGTTATTGACAGCATCGTTCTTTCCTGGACTACTTAAATCAAACAGGACTCTGACCATGCCTTAGTCTGTTATGTGTTCCTGTTGAAAATATCTCAAGCTAGAGGGGGCTAGAGAGATGGCTCAGTAGTTAAGAGCACATACTGGTCTTGCAGAGAACCTGAGTTCCATTCCAATCACTCATATTGGGCCTCTCACAACTGCTTATAACTCCTGCTCTAGGGGATCCAACACCCTCCTCTGGCCCCCATGAGCACCTATGCTCATGTGTATATACCTATACACCAACATAGAATTATTTTTTAAAATCTCAGGCTGGAGGATGTGTACTTTATTAGCAAAGAGCTCACAGTTTGGAAGTCTGAGGTTTTGCAGCCCTATCCAGTGAGCCTCAGTGAGGGTCTTTGTCTGCATTATGACACAATGCATGGCACTGCATGGCAGGAGTTTGCATAAAAGAGAGAGGTCATGTGGTAAAAAAAAAAAAAAAGAAAACAGACCAGAACTCACATTTTTATAGGAACTCACTCTTGTGGAAACTAATCCATGCTGTAAGATCTAACTCGGTCATAGAACCAATGTTCATCCCATAGAAAGGTGGTCCTAGCCCAGACTCTACTGGGTCCTAGCTCTCAAATCTCTTGCCACCTTTCAACTATGTTACATTGGGGATCAAACCTCCAGTACATGATTTCAGGGGCAAACCATATCAAGCCACAGTGACCCTGATACTTGTTGCTCCAGTCCAAGTCACCCAGAGATACTTCCCTGCTAGGTCACACCATCAGGAGGACCCCATGATCCAAGGGCTATATACTTACAACGGCTGCCATAGCCATCCCTCCTTTCACTCAAAGAAAAGAGCCTGCAGCCAAAACTAAACAATTCGCACCGGCTCCACTATGCAGGACTGTGACACAGGCATCTGTGTGTCCCACTCAGAGCCGATGGGGAAGGCCCAGATAATTCCCTCACTGCCTTGTCATCTCCTGGAAGCTGCTTACTCTCACAGGCTCCTCTGCTGCAGGGATGACATTCCTTCTCAGCTCGTTTCTCTCTGCTTTTGTCTAATGAGGCACAGGAGGCTGCCGAACCTGACAATAGAATTACCTGAGATGCTGGATTCTGCCAATCTCCATTAGGAGCCAGAGAGAGCAAGTCAAAGCACTGGGGCACCTTGGTGCTGTTATTGCAATGGGGTTTGCTGTGAAATTGCTTTCCCTGAGCTGCTCACCCTGAGCTGATGAGTCAGTCTGGCTTCCAGCCCAGGCTGCAGCATCCACCTCTTCCTCCATCCAAGGAGATAGAGCCCTGGAGAGTGAGAACCTCACTGCCGGGTGTCACTGTCCATCAATGAGGCTCATCCATCCCCAGAGGGAGCTGATAAAGATAACTCAAGAACCTGCTCCACATGTAATGACTTCTGTGACACCCGAAGCCTCTCCCAGATTTCTTTAACTTCCCAGGTATCTTACATCCTCTTGCTACTTTGATTTTGAGCTGTTGGTACCCAGACTTCCCTCTCTGACCCTTTACTCCCCATATGCATTTCCAGTTTCCAGTTTCAACCCATGTGGAACTCGAACTTTTCCCTCAGTGGATTCGAAAAGACTGTTCAACAATGGTTCTGAAGCAACCAGAAAGACATTTTTTTAATATAATTTCATTTTTTAAACTTTATTTTTTGTTTTATGTATATGACTGTTTTGCCTGAATGTATATAAGTGCTCCCATGTTGTGCCATGGAGCCCAGAAGCAGGCATCGGATCCCCTGGAACTGAAGTTGCAGATAGCTGTTAACTACCATGTGGTGCTGCGATTCAAACCCAGGTCCTCTGCAAGAGCAAACAGTGGTCTTAACTGCTGAACCATCTCTCCAGCCCCAGAAAGACGTATTTTTAAAAAGAAAGAAAGACTCTCAACTCAAACTGCACAACTTATGCAAAAATTGACCCCAAATTAATTTTGAATGGATTGTGTCCTGTATGGATCATTCATAAAACATAAGTTTGTATGAGTTCTAGATGAACGCATAGGAGAAAATCTTTGTGACTTTGCACAGAGCTTCTAGATGAAATTCCAAATGTATAGTCTACAAAAGAAGAAAGATAAATTAGATATTATCATAATGTAAAACTTTGTTCTGGAAACACTACTATTAATAAAAGGAAAACACAAGCCATAGACAGGGGGCAAGTTCTTGCGAACCACACATTTGGCAAAGTACTTAGGTCCAACATATGTAAAGGCCCCTTGGAACCAAACAAAAACTAGCATGGTAGCACACACCTGTAGTCTAGTATCTGGGAGGCTGAAGTAGTATAAGTTTGAGGCCAGCCTGGGCTTCACAGTGAGTCCAAAAACCAGCTTGGACTACATAGTAAGACTGTGTCTCAAAGACATAACAAAACAACAAAACCCCAAAACAATAACAAAACTCAATAATAGGAAAGTAAATGACAATGGACAAAAAAATCAGAACAGGCCTGTCTCCAAAGAAGATACAGGGATGAAAAATGTGCATTCTAAAGATGTTGGATCCAAAAGGTTAAATGTGAGTCCCTTTACATGACATTCTGACACAGGCATGACTACAGGGACAGAGGAAGAGATGCATGGTTGTCACAATGTTAGTGATAGGGAGAGGGGCTGACATAAAATTTGAAAAAAAAAAGGGGGGCCTGAGAGATGGCTCAGTGGTTAAGAACACTGGCTGTTCTTGCAGAAGACCCGGGTTCGAATCCCAGCACCCACATGGCAGCTAACAACTGTCTGTAACTCCAGTTCCAGAGGATCTGACAGCTTCTTCTGTCCTCCACCGGCATTGCACAAGATGACACAGGTGCATTTACCTGTTAAAGTTCAGATAGCCCCACTCCCTCACCAACAGGGCCTCACAGACCTCACAAGCCCCTGAGAAAAGGGAACCGAGTTGATAAGCACCCTGGTCTTTAAAGTCAAGAGAAGCAGACTTTTCTCCACTCTTTGGCCAATACAGCAGGCTTCCCCTTTGATCTCTAAAGGGGGCAGGCTTTAACAGGTGTCCCATCTTGTGTCTGTCGTCCCCTCCCCTCCCTGCTTAACTTTTAAAAAAAATATATCTTCCCGGCTTCCTCACCCCCCTAGAAGCCTCCTCGTATAAAAAGACCCCAGCTCACGACCCAGGCAGACATTTTCCCTGCCCGGAAGGGAATATGTCCCATGTGTTTCTTTGCTAATAAACTCTATTCGAATGGAGTTTTATCTGTGTCCTGGTGCTTTCTCCTGATCAACCAGATTCATCCATAAGCTACTTTATCTATCATTACCTACATGCGGGCAATACACACATACACATAAAAAATAATAAATAAAATTTTTTTTAAAAAGAAGGGGATTTCTGAAGGGATGGAATTAATCTACATCATGACTGTGGTGAATTCAAGACCAGTGGTATATACGCCACAAAATTTTACTGTGTGAATTTTTTAAAAATTAAGTTCAAAAGAACTTAAAACATAATATAAGCTAATAAAGAAACCTAACTGTATCACAAATGAATTATATAACTATTCTGAAGTAATAGCATAGTTGGGAAGGAAAATAACTCATTGAAATGACAGGAGACCAGTTTTGAAGGCACAAGCAACATAGCACTGCACTCCAGAAATGTTTCTCTAGTGAGTTTGCAATCTTGAAACCACTTCCTGTGTGAGCTTATGAGGACCTGGGAATCGAGTAAGTGTGCTTGATACTTACTGAGGCAGGCGTGTTCTATAAATGACTTCAACCTGAATTATCAGATGCTTCATGGAAACATTGCTCCTGGGGGAAGCACAGGGTTAGGTTCCTGGGAGCCTCTGGTCACAGCACTTTCAACAGTTGATTGACACGTAAGCTGGTTTTGTATGTTTCTGATTAAAATACCTGCTTAACATATAGTGTTAATTCATTAACACTGAACTCATGGCCTAGAACCCAAGACTGCATGAAGTTTACCTAAACTTATTTTTTATTTTTTCTGCCTGGCACATCACTACCTTCTTGTACTTGGGAGACTAAACAGCATATTGGCATTGTACTTGCAGGCCTTTTGAAGAGCAAAATCACCAATAAGAGCCACCAAAAACTGGAAAACATGATATTAAATAGACTGTAAGAAGGGTCCTTGTTTACTGTGTGAGAGCTAACACCAGAAGGCAGTCAGAGCCTCCTTCCACCTCAGCCAGGGTGGATAGCTCATGTGTTTGATGCTCTGGGAATGTCTACCACTGACTAAGTGTGCTGAGTACTGGCTGTGGGGTTACAAATAAGTTTTAATTAGTGGAAGAATTTGCAAATATAGTACTTAATCTATGAATTATGAAGACCCTCTGTGTCCACCCACCTACACCCCCAAAGTCGGTGACATTGGCTGAGTACACTAGGCTTTCAGGAGTTGAACCAGGAGTTAGAGCTGGACGGGCCCCTCCACTCCTTGTACAAAGGAGAAAACGGGCCTGAGAGATGTATTAGTTACTTTTCTGTTGCGATGACAAAATACCATGACAAAGGCAACTTATAGAAGGAAAAGTTTGTTTGGCTTACAGTTCCAGAGAGGTAGAAATCCATCTTGGTGGGGAAGCATGGAGGCAGAGGAGGCTGGGGCAGAAAGCTGAGAATTCATGCCTTCAAGCAGGCACAGGAAGCACAGACTGGAAGTGGGTCAAGGTCATATACTCTCAAAGTCCCCCTCCCTCATAAGGTTGCACCTCCTAAAGTTTCCTTCCCCAAACAGTGCCACCAGTTGACCAAGTATTCAAATACTTGATGCCTATAGGGAACTCCTCATTCAAACTACCACAGAAAGAAAGTGACATCTCAGGTCACCTTAGCTCAGGTCTCTCTATTTCCTGTAAGGGCACAGGGTGGTCTCAGTTTACCACCACAAGATCTGAGGCCCTAAACTAAGAGGTTTTAAAAAATATTTTATTTAGGCCAGGCATGGTGGCGCACACCTTTAATCCCAGCACTCCGGGGGCAGAGGCAGGTGGATTCTGTGAGTTCAAGGCCAGCCTGGTCTACATAGTGAGTTCCAGGACAGCGGGGGACTACAGGGAGACCCTGTCTCAAAAAGACCAAAAAAAAATTTATTTTTATATTTTTTATTTTTTATGTGTATAAGTCTGCGTGTGGGCAGGTGCACCCATGTTGTACAATGCCTGCAGAGGTCAGAAGAGGATGTTGGATCCCCTGGAACTGGAGTTTTGGGCAGTTGTTAGCTGCCATGCAGATGCTGGGACTTGAACCTGGGTCCTTTACAAGAGTAGTCAGTGCTCTTAATTACTGAGAGGTCTCTCTAGTCCCAGAGCTAAGAGTTTTTGGTAGGTAGGCCCCAGTTTACCCAGATGAATTGCCCTCCTATGCCAGGAATCTTCCAGATAGAGTCTGTAAGCAGCAAGAGGTGAATACAGGCCTAGGGCAGCTTCCTCTGGTCCTGGCAGCACTCACTGAGCAGTGACCTCATGACAATAGGTACCATTTCTGTGCAACTGTGCCTGCAGTCTGAACTTCTGCTCTTGAGCCTCAGGTTCCAATTTCCACCTGCCTCCTCCTCTTAACAACCTGGTGGTCATCTCAGGGGTATCTCAAGCCTAACAGCCCTGAACAGGGCTTTGACTCCTTCCTCGAAGCCAGCTCCTCCCCCATTCTTTCCCACCTTAATCAATGATAGCATTAATTGTTCAGACAAAATGTGGGCCTTTGTCCTTGAATCCTTTCTTTCCCCTTCTTCCTACATACCCTGAAGGCATTTCTCTTGGTTCCCAGGATTTCCTGCTCCTTCCCAGGCCTTCTATCTGCTGCATTTGCCTCACCCTGCCCACCAAGCAGGAGCTAGAACTGTCCTTAGAAAACTTTATTATCTTGTGTTACTTCTTTTCTCAAAACTCTTCAATGGTCTCCCTGTCACTCTACAAAGTCCAAGATCCCTGGGTGACCTCTGAGGGAAATAATGAAAAGAATTCAAAACCTTTCTGTCAAAAGAATGATCAGCCAGATGTGGTGATGCATGCCTTTAGTCCCAGCACTCAGGATGCAGACACAGGCAGAGCTTTGAGTTCCAGGCCAGTTTGGTCTACATAGCAAATTCTAGGCCAGCCAGGAGATCCTGTCTCAAAAAGAAAAAGAACAAATATGAATTGTAACCTTTTTTTTTTTTTTTTTCAGGGCCACAAGCTTTATTAGCTGAAAGTTCTCCTCATGAGCCCTGTCTGCTGGGACTGGACGTTCCTGGATGGGCAGCCCCAGGCCTGAGCTCCAAGTTTCCTCTGGCTTTCCGAAGGACTTGGTGGGTAATGACCAACTGATCAACCTTTTAATGCTATCTTGTAACCTGCTTCACTTTGTTAAACTTTTGCTTATGAAAAAGCCCTTCTGTATTCCAGGAACTTGACCACCTGGAGTGGTGGACCCTTTCCGCTGCTTTTCCATCATTTCTTTTGGGCAGTTTCTTTTAAACCTAGCAAATCTGGAAAGACTATGAAGTCAGACCCCAGTCAATGAGGAGAAGACAGTGCTCTTGTATTAGGATAAAAAACCTATCCAATTTCCTGCTCCCTGTGCTGTTCACTATCTAAATGAGGCAACACATCTTTTCATCAAAATTAAAGCTGCCTTGCTAAGTTACTTTTGCTTCATCTGAGTGTTTTTTGTGTAGTATTGGTAAGGTTCTTGAACTCCAGATTTTATTTCTAAAGGCCTCTCCTCCCACACACCTCCTTCACCCTATTCTAGCTACATGGCTCTTACCTGTCCCTGAATACCCAGTCACACTTCAGCTTGCCTGTACCCTCGAGGGGGAATCCCTTTGCACAGAGAGCAGGGAACTGTACAACACTGCTCCACTGTCTATCAGAATGCTTCCCCAACAAATCACCTTCCCAAACCATCTTGCTCTGGCCTTTCTTCTTGGCATGCATTGCCACATGCTCTGTTCATTCATTTATGAATGTCTGCTTCACTAGTTTGAAAACTCAAATCTAATTTGTCTATTGATGGTGTATCCTATACCTAGAATATCACCCAGAATGTTGTAGACACTCAGGGTTTTTTTTTTTTGTGTGTGTGTGTGTGTGTGTGTGTGTGTGTGTGTGTATGAGTGTATTGCCTGCATGTATGTGAGTGCACCCGTGTCATGCAATGCTGTGGAGGTGAGAAGAGGGCTTCATATTCCCCTGGAACTGGAGTTAAGAACAGTCCATAGCCGCCATGTGGGTGCTGGGAATCGAACCTAGGTCCTGTGCAAGAGCAGTCAGGGCTCTTAACCGCTGAGCCATCTCTCCAGCCCCATGGATTTTTAAAGTTAATTATTAATTTTGAGACAAGGACTCATGTAGCCCAGTCTGTCCTTGAACTTGCAATGTAGCCAAGGATGACCTTGAACTCCTGGTTTTCCTGTCAGTCCCTTCTTTGTGCTGGAATCTGGGATCATAGGTGGTCAACACCACATCAAACCATACTGTTTTTTGGTTTGTTTGTTTTTTTCAGTGAATGAGTGAATGAGAAAAGAGATGGGTTTGTGTTTTAAACATGCCTCCTACTCTACCCACCAAGGGTCACAAGTAGACCACTCTTACATCTTCCCCAGGAAAGTTGGGTCCTCTCTTAGGGACTCTACAAGTATAAATGCCACCTCCATTCACAGAGGCTCAGGAGTTTTTAGCAATACAAACGAAGAATTCAGTGGCTTGGGACTTGGCCCTAATTCCCATACATACCTCTCTGTTCCTCATGGGATCAGGTACCCCCCTGGTCTGTGGAGGGGCCTATTTTCCATGTAAACACATCTTGTTCTCAGAACTTTCTCCAATCCTGTGCAACTGCAGCCAGTCCCAGAGCTCATCTGGAATCTTCTGATTTGCATCTCCAAAGAAAGAAAATAAATTCCACAAACCACTACATTTCTTTTTCCTTCTGTTTACCCAAGACTGGCTTGTTGTGGCTCCTGGGATCTGCAGTGGGTAATCAAGGTGATTTTGTGGTTGGGTAGCAGGGGACCTCAAGAGCCTTCACAATGATAAAGAGGGGAACTGCAACTCCAGCTTGAAAGGAGAGGGAACAGGAGAGAAAAGATAAATGCAATAAAACCAGCCAGACACAATCACAGCCACATTTGCATAACAGAGACTGAACACTGGCTTAGAAAGAGTGGTAATTAGATTCTCAGGTGATTAGGGGCACTTTCCAAATGTGGAGAGAAGAGATGAAAACCCAACCTTGAAGTGGAAAAAGAGTATACAGAAGCCAGGATCCTTACTGGTGACAGCATGATTCAGAGCTAACACATTCCAGGGCTGCCCAGCAAGCCAGCTGTTTCTAGCCCACTTGTCCTGCTTGTCAGGGCCTAGTGCAGTAGTGCAGAAAGCATTTACTACCCACAAATCTGCCTGGGGAGAGTTCAGGCTCTACCGCAAACCAGCTGTGTCACGTCTATGCAAGTACAATGCCCATGCTGTAGGACCCACACTAGGTGAGCATCCTGCTGCATTCAACCTCTACACATCTCCCTCCCTTCCTCCCTTCTTTCCTTCCTCCCTTCCTCCTCAAACTCTGAGTTTTGTTACCCAGAAGGGGCTGAATATCAGTTGCCTCCCTCCCTCTTCCTTCCTTCCTTCCTCCCTCCCTCCCTCCCTCCCTTCCTTCCTTTCCTTCCTTCCTATTTCTTTCTTCTTTCTTTTGATTTTTTTAAGTATATGAGTGTTTTTCATGAATGTATGTAAGGGTACCACATGCATGCAATACCCACAGAGGTCAGAAAAGGGTGTCAGATGCCTTGGAACTGGAGTTATAGAAGGTTGTTAGTTGCCATTTGGGTGCTGGGAACCAAATCTAGGCCCTCTGCAAGAGTAGTCAGTGCTCTTAACAGCTGAGCCATCTCTCCAGCCCCTCCATATACTTTCTTTCTGTTGTTATTAATAATTAGCATTCTTAATGTGGTTGTGGGTTTTATTTATTTATTTTTTATTTGACGGTCTCTTGCTGGTCCTGCTTCTATGAGTGGCTAAGACCAAGGGAAAAGGGAGGAGAATCATCTGGTCCAGGGAGGAGTCATTTCTAGACTATTTCACTCACACACAGAACTAAACAGAGAAGCACAGAATCACTATTTCAGTTAGAAGTTGGCAACATAGGATGGGGAGGGGTGGACTGGGAGTGGGATGTCCTTTACAAAACCCCAAACTTGGTGTTGGAAGAACTTGGCCTGCTACGATTGAAGAGGAATCAGATCAAAAACAGTTTGGGATGGCCACAACTGACAGGGATGAAAGGAGGAAGGTCCAGGGGTGGTTAGGGACAGCCCTCCCCCTGCTGGCATCCCCCCAGGTCCTATGGAAGGGGGCAGCCTGCAATACCCAAGGGTAGCCTGGGGCTGCTAAATGCTCTAAGCAGGGGACCAGAGGAAGCTCACAAAGGCTTGCCCTCGGGGGAGATGCCAGTGCTGCCCCTAGCTTCTCTGCCTCCTTGTAGCAGTTTGCTTGTATTCACACTTGATCCCCGTCAGCTTCTTGATGGTGTCCCTGGAGCTGCGTAGATCACTTGCTCTTAAGAGGGACACTCTCAGGGGGCCAGAAGAGGTACACCAGGTACCCCTCTTTGCTCTCCTTGGTCTCATAGGTTGTATCACAGCATCGTGGCAGTCCTGGTTTGGCGTCTTGACAAAGTGATGTGGGGGTTATCCATAGCCTGCCCTACAACGCCTGCCAGCATCTCCATGCCCTCCAGGGTGGTGTGGGGAGCATCCACAGCCTGCCCCACACCACCTCCGTACCCTCCTCCAGGGTGGTATTCTTGTTCTCACTCAGGCAGAGCACTACCTTCTTACATTTCTTCTCTGGCATTGATGACTTGCGTATTTTCATGATGCTGAGTACCATGATGATAATATCAGAGATAGCCACCTCAGAGGCCATGTTTCTAGATGTGAAAGGGAGACTAGGAGAGCCGTAGAAATGTTGAGTTGCTCCAGCTGCAGCTGTGATCTGATTCTGCATGCTCTACTTCATGAGCATTCAGTTATCAAGCTGCCCTGTTGTGTTCTGGCTGTGGATGGTGTAGTAACTTACCTGTTAAATGAGTTTTCATTGTTGCAACAAAATACCTGAGATGGGCTCATTTTATAAAGAAAAGAAGTTGTTTTATTTTTTTAGCCCTTGGTTCCAGAGACACAGGGCAATTCAGCTTTGATGTAAACTGTTAGGGTTCAAGAGAATCGAGAATAATTCCCACAGATACCAAAAAGATTATACAAAAAGTTTATTCAGGAATTTAAAGTAAAAACAACTAAATGGTGGCTAGCCGGGCACAGACTTCACAAGCCAAAGATGGAGTCTGGCCCCAAACAATAGCAGACAGGGCCTTTTATTGGGGAACTCCACAGAAACCCACACATGCCAAGCATCTTTTAAAATAATTGGATGTCCCCATGTTCTGACTATGGAGGACGTCTTGATTGGTAGGAGCTGTCTTCAGGGCATTGGAATGTACTGACTGATATCTTTTAGGGCCAGAAGTTTTTGTTCACCCCTTATAAGGCTTTTACATGTCCAGGGCTTGCTTAATTTATAGATTCCTGGGGGGGGGCAACTGGAAAAATTTACAATATGCCTGAGCTTGTCCAGGCTTGTCTGAAGAAACTAGACAAAATGGAGTCAGAGCATTCTGGCTCTTCATTCCCCCCTAGAATTATGGCAAGGGCTAAATCTTTAAGCCAAGCAAATTACAGAAGTGGAAAGAAGCAGTTAGATGGTGCATTTAGGGTGGTGTAACCATTTCTATATTGTCGTAAGGCTTGGGGTCTCGATTTAAATTAGTATACTGTGAACGCAGTACCATCAGTTGGACTGTCTGTATCCATTCTCGGATGAATTTGAGCAAGGTATTAAGAATACAGGGGCCACAGGTGACTGCTAGTAGGGGTAAGAGGAGAGGTCCGACTATTGCTGAGATCAAAGTTGTTAACCATGGGGACCAGTCAAATAGGAATTTGTACCAATTTTGTTGATTTAGTCATTCATTTTCTCTTTCCTTAAGTCTTTTACGGACCTCGGCCAAAGACTATTTTATAACTCCTGAGTGATTGACATAGAAACAGCACTGTTCCCCTAGGGCAACACAGAGTCCTCCTTTCTCTAGAAAAAGTAAATGCAGCCCTCTCCTATTTTGCAAGGTTACCTCAGCTAAAGAGAGTCTTCGAGGTGGCAGATAGATGTTTCTAAGGATTATATATCTAAGTCTATGAAGCCCCCAGACCAGTTACAGTGGTTACTCTGACCCCAAGTAAAGTAGTCAGGACAATTGCAGTGGTTCCTATGGCCCTACGAGGTCTAGACTCTTCTGAGACTCTGGTTTCCATTTCTGTGTCCATTCTATAATATAGATGGGGAACCAGCTGCACTAGTACACAAAAATCCCCGTCTGGTTTAAAATGGAGGAGTAGAGGCATGTAGTTAGACCAGAGGTACAGACCCACCAAGTAAGGTTGAGGGGGAACCATATATGTGTTAGGTGTAGTAGCCCCTATCTCTTGAACAGAGTTACATAGATGTTGGTAAGAAGGGGGTACAATTTTATGTGAGGGAGTCACGTATAGCCCTTTTCCATACACCTGGGTGAGGGTAAGCTCCCTTCTCCCTGTAGGTGGGGGAATTCTACAGGCAGTGGGGTGAAGTGACAACATAATTTCCTGGGAGAGCTAACTCATCATAAAAGGGAGGGCTCGGGTCCATGCAAAACCAGCAATAAATAGTGAGGTTAGGGGAGGTATTATTTAAAGCAATAAATGTGGCATTTAGAAGGTTTGTAAGTCCAGGGGATGGCCGTAGGGGATTTTGGGCCTTGTGGACCCCTGAGGGGATAGATCTATAGGTGGGAAGAGTGGCGGTTTTGTCAGGTTGGACAATTTGGCTAGGGGCTGGCCATCCGGCAGATTTAAAAGTTGTTAAGGGCAGTGTTGGTCATCCAATGGGCTATAATATTGTCTGAGCCGGCCCTATCTGAGTTCCTAAGACTGGACCCACCTGAAGATGGACCGAAAAAAGTACCCCCAGGTCAGTTTCTGAGGCATATAGCCTCAGCCCCCCAAGTTCGCCCATCAATCCATTTTTGTTGTTGTTTGAGTTCCCTTCCCCTCAGGGTAAAGCTCAAGGAGATAGGGATGCATCTAAGGGAAGTACATCAAGTTGTCCTGTGTTGCATTTTCTAATAAGCCAGGACCGGCTAGGGACTGCAGTTACCTGGATTAAGTCGGTAGTGACTGGGGCAGCCCAATTAATATATCCAGTGGACACACAGCTCCAAGAAGCACAGAAATAATCCTCCGACCCCCCACAGGTACTTCTCTGGTTACCATCGTCACCCGGGCAAACATAAAAGTGGTGTTCCCGAGTCTTCTTTCAGGCATGGGGGCTCTGGCAACCATAGTCTGCAGTGCCTGACGGAGAGGACAAGTCCCAAGTTCCTTCAAGCAGATCGCAAAGTTCAAATGTAATCTTGGGGAACCAGGTGCCTAGAGGTCCCAGATGAGAGGAGATGTTCCCTATCTTCCCAGTGGATGTGCTACTAACTATGCAGGTGAGGTTTTGGAGTCCATTAGGGTGAGTTAGCTAGGGCAGGCTCTGTGAGAAAACATAAAAAGGCAGCAAGGGTTAGGGTGTAGCAGTGATTTTTAGCTTGAGAGGATTGTCTTTTACCCATGTGACCTTCCATCTCTTGTTCAGTTCACCAGGTTTGTTGTTTGGCACCAATTTCAGGTGTGAATGATGTAAGGTCTTGACACTGTCTACTTTGACTGCAGTGGGGGTGGTGAGGATCATGATGTGTGGCCCCTTCCAGTGAGGTCCAAGAGGCTCCTTATGGTGTCGTCTCACCCAAACAAGGTCTCTTGGATTGAATCCATGCAGCTGGACTGGTGATGGTTGGGCTGATGGCAGTTTGTAGACGTGCCTCAGCAAGGGGAAAACATCGTCTTGTGCAATCTGTAAGGCCTGTAGGGACTTAAGAAATTGGGATTCAGACAAGTCAATTAGCACATCTGAAGGCAGCTTGGGAAGCAGAGGGGGTGGTCAGCCGTACATGATTTCATAAGGTGTTAGGCCTTGAGTATATGGGGCATTTTTGACCCTGTATAGGGCAAAAGGTAGGAGGCCTGTCCAGTCATCACTAGTTTCTAGGGTTAATTTGGTTAAGGTCTCTTTAAGGGTCCAATTCATTCTCTCTACTTGCCCTGAGCTCTGGGGGTGGTATGCGCAATGCAGCTTCCAATTAGTCTCCAGTGTTTTAATTAACTCTTGAGTTACCTTAGAGATGAAGGCTGGTCCACTGTCTGACCTGATCACAGAGGGGAGTCCATACCTTGATATTAGTTCATCGATGATCTTCTTAACCACTGTTGAGGCAGTTTCCCCCTTTGTGGGAAATGCTTCGACCCATCCTGAAAATGTATCTACAAAAACTAGGAGATATTTATAACCATACCTGCCAGGTTTTACCTCAGTGAAGTCCCTCCCAATGGACTCCAGGTGCAGTGCCCCTCTCCCTTCTGGCTGGGGGCATGACACTTCCTCTTGGATTAGTAACCTGGCAGGAGCAACATCTGGAAAGACAGCTCTCAATCATTTTGGTTAGATTGAAGATATGGTATGGAGTCAGGAGTTCTTAACTTTCTTTTCCCTAGGTGAGCCCCTTTATGGAGTTTATATATTAAGTCCTATGCCAGCTTATGCAGTAGAATGAGCCTCCCATCAGAGGTGTGTCTCCATCCATGCTTGATCTTGGTATTTTCCAGGGAAGTTAAAGCCTGATCATCCTGAGCTGAGTAGGAGGGCTCTTCTGGCAAGAGGGGTTCAGGCAGGATAACCAGTAGGTTCAAGGCTGTTAGGGCTGCTTCTCTGGTCTCTAGGTCCACTCTCCTGTTTCCCTGTACTTCCAGTGAATCCCCTTTTTGGTGCCCTGGACAACGGATGATGGCCAGTCTCTTTGGTAACCATATGGCCTCCAGGATTTCCAAGATCTCTTGTTTATTTTTGATAGTCTTTCCTTCTGCTGTCAGGAGCCCCCTTTCCTTGTACATAGCCCCATGGACATGAGCTGTAGTGAAAGCATAATGGCTATCAGTGAAAATGTTAACAGTCTGGTCTTTACTTAGCTTTAGGGCCTGAGTCAGGGCAATTATTTTAGCCTTCTGGGCAGATGTCCTGACTGGTAGGGAGGAGGCCCACATTGTCCATGATGGATTGATGACCGCTGCCCCCGCATACATAGATCCTTCCTTAATGAAGCTACTTCCACCCGTGAACAGAATTAAGTCTGGGTGGGGCCATGGAACATCTGTCAAGTCTTCCCGAGTTCCATGTAAGCTGCAGAGTACCTCCAGGCACTTGTGTAGGACCTCAAGATTCGGTTCTGGCAGCAAAGTGGCAGGATTGAGAGTGGTGCTGGAGAGGAACTGGATGCGGGGTGGTGGGGGGTGGTAAGGAGCAAGGCCTGATAATGTGTCAGTGGAGCATTTGTCATCCATCAATTGGGGAGATTTTTAAGGACATCTTCAATTGAGTGAGGGGTGGTGACCATCAGGGGCTGTCCCAGGGTGAGCTTGTCTGCATCCTTAACCAACAAGGCCATGGCTGCGATAATTCTGAGGCAGCCCCACCATGCTGAGGCCACGGGATCCAGCTTTTTTGACAAGTAAGCCACAGGTCTCTTCCAAGGCCCGAGCATTTGGGTCAGGACTCCTTTCGTTATTCTGGCTCATTCGCCAACAAAGAGCTGATAGGGCTTATGGATATCCAGCACAGCTAAGGCTGGAGCCTGCAAGAGGCCTTTTTAATTTCTTGAAAGGCCCTCTCCTGAGTCTTAGTCCATAGGAAGGATGACTCATTCCCTCGAATGGCTTCATACAGGGGTTTTGCCAGCTTGGCGAATCCGGGTATCCAGAGCCGGCAGAAGCCTGTAGATCCCAGGAACTCTCTCAAATGCCTGTGGGATCTTGGGCTTGGAATCCCCATAGTGGCTTGTTTTCTGGCTGGTGACAGTCATCTCTGTCCATCCCTTAATATTTACCCCAAGTACATTACCTCCATGACACAGAGCTGAGCCTTCTTGTCAGAGACTTTATACCCCAATCAGTCCAAGGTCAGGAGCAAATCTCTGATGGCCTGAAGACAAGTGCCCTCATCCTCAGTGGCAATAACAGGTCATCTGCATACTGTAGGAGGCTTACCTCCAGGTGCAAGGCCTGATACTCCTGCAAGTCCTGGTGTAGAGCCTCATCAAAGATCGTGGGGGTAGTTCTTGAACACCTGTGGTTGTTGCGTCCAAGTGAGTTGTCCATTAAACCCCTGGTTCGGGTCTTGCCACTCAAAGGCAAAGATGGGTTGGCTTTTCTTTGCCAAGGTCAGGCTAAAGAAGGTGTCTTTGAGATCTAAAATGGTATAGACTTTTCTCTCCGGAGAGAGTGAGCTCAGCAGGGTATATGGGTTGGTGACTGTAGGGTGGATATCCTCTACCCTCTTGTTAACTTCTCTCAAATCCTGCACTGGGCGGAAATCATTAGTCCCCAGTTTCTTGATGGGTAGGAGAGGGGTGTTCCATGGAGATTGGCATGGAACCAGACTACTGAACTCCCTAAGGTGGTTTATATGTTTGGTTATTCCTGCTCTGGCTTTGAGAGTCATAGGGTACTGTTTTACTCTTACAGGCTGAGCATTAGTTTTTAAAGTCACCATTATCAGTGGCTGTTGGATGGCCCTCCCTGGGGAATTAGTTTCCACCCAAACTCCAGGGATTGTTGCCTGGAGGTCCTTGAGGATAGTGGTCGGTCTCTTTTGAGGGGGTGGGGCGTGCACTCTCCATTCTTCACTTCCATATGTAAATAGGGTATCTCACAAAGTGCCTATCAGCTAAAGCTTTTACCACTGCCCCTACAGTACAAAATATCCTAGTCTTCTCTCAATAATTTGGAGCTGGAAGCGGAGCTAGGAACTAGAACTGGGTCACTGAGACTTGGAGAATAAAGAGCTGTAACACTGAATCTGACTGGACTGAGTCCTGTGTCTCCTGCCTGCAATCTAGTCTCCCCAGGGGGCAGCATTCCTCCATCATCGACTCACGGACACCCAGCTTCAGCCGCCCCATACTTTCCCGTGTGGTCCAGCAGCCGGTGGAACTCGCATATTGAGGAAAGTGCACAGGTGAAATAAGGGTGGGACCCGGCTGGACAAAGCTCCAGCAGCAGAGAGCCACGGAAGACGCAGGGAAGCAGCGGAGAAGCTGAGACCCGCTGCCACAACAGAGACATGGAGCCGTGGTGCTGCAAGACCTTCAGCACCTCAAGCAGCGGACAGTGACGCACGACTGAGAACAGAGAAGCCGATCCCCGCAGAACTCGCTGCCTTCCAGGGCGCGTGCAGGGGACCAATCCCCGTGGGACCGCGCACCCCATATCTGGCGCCCAACGTGGGGCCTCTGAGCCTCGTGCCAGCTAGGAGCTGGTGCCCATGGAAACGCAGGATTCGTGAGTATCCCTCCCCCATCAGGAGGGTAATAAAAATCTCTTCTAATTTCCTCCTTTTGTTTCTGGTCTGAAGTCTTCACGTGGAACCGCTAGGGACAGAGAGACAACTGAGGCTTCCTGGCCAGGGCTACTCCCTGGTGTTAGCTGAAGGTTTCTCTGACCCCCTAATGGACCCCGACTGCCTGTACAGGTGTAGACAAAAGACCTCTATCTTTATATCTTTCTAACATCAAAACCTGGTGATGCAACGGCCAGTTAAAAGTCACAAGGACGGCCACCAGTTCCTCAAAACTGTGGGCAGCCCTGTGCTGGGAACCAAATGGAATCTCCTGAAATTTTAATTTCAGGAATGTTCCTTTGGGAACCATCACTTCACCTCACTTTTCTATCTGAACACTGCTAGAAAAAAAATCCCCAAAGTTCCAGGGATCTCCACCTAAGCTTTGGAGTCAGGCAAATTTCTCTAGTCAGCTCTGTTATCCTGTCCCCAGACATTCAAGCCACAGCTAAAACCAGTTAAGTGAGAATTTAAATTAACTAGCCTCTGCGGAGCACCTGGGAGTTCAAGGTAACTCGCGGCCAGAACAAAAGATTTAAAACCGCCACTTTTTTTCTGCAGTCTAAGGCTTGTAACTTGTAAGAGTGTTCCAACCCCCTAGTGTCAGACTGCTGCAAAAACATTTTCCCTTTACAATGGGAAATTCAACATCACGCCAGAACTCTCTCCTTTTTTACAATAATGGCAGCCATCCAACAATGTTTAAAAAATCCACCTAAAATTAAAGAGAATTTACAAATGCCAGAGAGTAATAAAAGAGAGGTTTTAGATACTAAAGAGGACCCTAAAAACAGCCCAGTAGCAGATTCAACAACTTCAAAATTAAAATCTGACCAAGCCAAACAAAATCCACCCATCAGCAAAATTAATTCTCACCCCTCTCTTGCTGATTCAACAAGCCCAGATACTAACACCCAAATTTCAAAAGCGTCCAAAAATTCTCAGGTAAAATCACCTCCTCCCCCTCCACCTCAGCTGCCTCCAAGCCTTGAGGCTCAGCCACCACCTGTGGAGCCAAGCCCAGTTACAGAGCAGCTATGTAACCTTAGAGACAGTGAAAGCTGCCAGCCTCAAAATTTCCAGCCTCAGAGGTCTCAGGACCCTCAAAACCCACCGTTAGAAGCTTTTCCTGTCAATTTGCAAATAACCAGACAGCGTCCACTAGCCTGGTATCTACTCCCAGCCGCTGAACTTAAAGAATTGCATCAGGCTGTACGGGAGGATGGCATTCATGCTCCTTGGACTAAATCTATATTACAAACATTTAATACTAACCTGCTTCCCCAAGATTGGAGAGACATCTGTAGATCTACCCTCCCCAGTCCATTACTTGTACAATGGGAAGCCTTATTTAGAGATGAATGCCTAATGCAAGCTAAAAG
>NW_008335444.1:8004120-8025869 GCF_000622305.1 Nannospalax galili | reverse complement strand
CCCTAATACCATGTTCTAGAGATTTTATTTTTCAAGGAAAGAATCAGATCCATGGGACAATCGCTGGAGCATTGGAGTAATAGCAGAATTCTACTCAGGTGTATTTTCTAGGTACCCCACAGCTAACTTTCCTGTCTCTCAACAGCTTACATCTGCAGCCAAGTCTGTGTTAACTTATAATATTATTCTACAGGAAAGACAGAAGACCAAATAAAATCAACTGTGTCCTAAAACAAGCTTAACCTTCTTCCCTTCACCACCTACCGCAGTGTCTAATAGCTTTTTTGTGTGCATCCAGCAATAGATTTTGCTGACAGCAGTACCAAGCTACCACCCTTCTTTACCCAGGAACAGAAAAAGACTTCACTGACTCTCATCTAAGTGGATTCAAACAACTGGCTAACTATTCAATTTGCATTTTCAGCCCAAAACTGTGTTGATTTCTTTTTCCACCTTCTGTGTACTAGTACATTTCTGGTGTGAAAAGCTTTTTCTCCTACAAAGCTGCCAGCAGAGAAAGATCTTCTTCCCCCTGTGGGTGGAGATCGAGCTTACACTAGATGCTGGAGACGTTGCTATGACAACAGCTACTACAAGCTGCACCTGATTCTGCCTTTGGCTGAGACAAGCTGAACCAAGCTGTGACATCAGTGACTGACAGCCTGGAGTTTCTCCAACAGCAAATGAACTCTATCACCAGAACGGTGCTTCACAACAAAAGAACATTGGACTTAATAACTACTGGACACGGGAAGAGTATATATGATATTGGGAAAGATACTGTGTATTATGCTTGCTCACTGTTTTTTAAGATTTCTTTGCTGACAGTTACTGTTATTGCTGAAAATCACTACAGAACGGGTCATGGTCAGTTATCTGACTTTGGATTCTCCCGAGATGAGATGAGCCAGCCCTTAGGGCTGGTAATGGCGTTTCTTCATATTTAAATCAAAGAGGAGAAGATGTTGGGGACCTTTGTTGTGTAAAGTAGAAGTTTCTTCATGTCCGGATATCTCACAAAGTGCCTATCAGCTAAAGCTTTTACCACTGCCCCTACAGTACAGAATATCCTAGTCTTCTCTCAATAATTTGGAGCTGGAAGCGGAGCTAGGAACTAGAACTGGGTCACTGAGACTTGGAGAATAAAGAGCTGTAACACTGAATCTGACTGGACTGAGTCCTGTGTCTCCTGCCTGCAATCTAGTCTCCCTGGGGGGCAGCATTCCTCCGTCCTCGACTCACAGATACCCAGCTTTAGCCGCCCCACACTCTCCCGTGTGATCCAGCAGCCGGTGGATTTTGCATATTGAGGAAAGTGCACAGGTGAAATAAGGGCGGGACCCGGCTGGACAAAGCTCCAGCAGCAGAGAGCCACGGAAGACGCAGGGAAGCAGCAGAGAAGCTGAGACCCGCTGCCACAACAGAAATGCAGAGCCGCAGTGCTGCGAGACCTTCAGCACCTCAAGCGGCGGACAGTGACGTGCGACTGAGAACAGAGAAGCCGATCCCCACGGAACTCGCTGCCTTCAAGGGTGCGTGCAGGGGACCAATCCCCGCGGGACCGCGTGCCCCATAGGTAATTCCTGCCCTGGCTTCAAGAGTCATCAGGTACTGTTTTACTCTTACAGGCTGAGCATTAGTTTTTAAAGTCACCATTATTGGTGGCTGTTGGATGGCCCTCCCTGGGGGATCGGTTTCCTCCCAAACTCCAGGGATTGTTGCCTGGAGGTCCTTGAGGGTAGTGGTTGGTCTCTTTTGAGGTGGTGGGCATGCACTCTCCATTCTTCTTCTAATTGTAAACATAGGACATAGGCTGCGTCCAGTACAGTCACATCAGGAGGTCCTCTCCCAGAGAAATGGATCTGAGCCTTCATTTTATTTAGCAAGTCCCTACCCAATAAGGGATATGGGCATTCTGGGACCACCATAAAGGAGTGTGAAACCGTCTTCTTACCTAAGTTTACTTCCCTTTTGGTGGTCCAAGGGTGTTGAGTGATTCCCATGGCCCCTTGCACCCAGGTGTGTTTACTGGTCAATTTTCCCATAGGCTCTTTCAAAACTGAATATTGTGCTCCAGTGTTGACTAGGAAGTTGATGGCTCATCCCTCCACTTGTAGGGTCACCCAGGGCTCATGGTGGAGGCTCACCAAGCCTGGGCCCCTTCAGTTTTCTAGGTTTGCCAGCTCGAGGATCTTGGGCTTGGAGGGAGGCTGGGATCCCATCCTTTGAGGACATTCCTTAGCCCAGTGACCCAGCTGTTTACGATATGCACAATGGTCTCTTTTTAGGCAGGGCCAACCTTCCTGTGGGGGTTGTGGGGCTCAGGTTCCCTTTTTCATGGGGGTCGGTCCCCCCATTTGGGATTCGTCACTTTCAGCCAACAATATCCTAGCCAGCCCTCTAGTTTGTCTTTCTTCAGGGGTTTCTGTATTGTTAAATACCTTGTTCACCACCACCATCAGCTCAGAAAGGTTTTTCCTCTTGAAACCTTCCAGCTTTTGAAGTTTTTGTTTTATGTCTGGAGCTGCCTGATTCATGAAAGCCATATTGATGACCATCTGATTCTCTGGGGCCTCTGGATTAATGGGAGTATAAGTTCTGAAAGCCTCTAGGAGGTTCTCCAGGTAAGCTCCAGGAGACTCATCCTTTCCCTGCATTACCTGACTGACCTTAGACAAATTGGCGGGGTGCTTAGCAGCTGCCCGGAGACCCCCCCATAAGAATCTGGCAATAGACCTTTAGGCATTCCCTACCTTCGGGAGTGTTATAGTCCCACCCCTCCATTGGGTGTGTGAGAGGAAAAGCAGTCATAATCAAGTCCTCATTCTCTGTTGGTTGCCCATCATTTCCAGGAACTGCGTGTCTACATTCCCGAAGGATGCAGTTCCATTCCTCGGTGATGAACAGGATATTCAGTAACTGTTGGCAATCATCCCAAGTGGGTTAGTGGGTAAAAAGAAAGGTATCCAGGAGAGAAACTAGGGCCTGAGGCTTCTCTGTGAAGGAGGGAGTCTGTAACTTCCAATTATACAGGTCACTAGTAGAAAAGGGAAAGTAGACTACAGGTGCAATTCTGTCCTCCCTCGGGGGCAGCAGTAAGGGATGCAGCCAGTCAATGGGCGGGGGGGCAGCAACCAGATATCGCCAACCTAGGATGTAGGAGATCTGGTCAGGGTGCCCCGGTTCCCAGAAGGTAACTCCTTGTATCCTGTAGACAAGGGACAGGTTAAAGGACCCTTCAGGCAGCCATTTGATTTCAAAGGAGAGCCATTCGATGATGCAAAGGGTCTGGAGGCATGACACAGAGTCTGGGCATGTTCGAGGCTGCCCGTTTGTAATCCTAAAAATGACTAAGAACTAGATTCTGGCCCATCATGGGATAATCTTCAAGAAAAAGAAATATAAGTAGAGGAATGAGAATGAGAAGGAGTAGGATGGAAAGTCGATAGAAAAGGTGGAGCTCTGAGCAGAGGGTGAGGACAGTATGAGATGGCGGCTCCCTAGAGGGAGAAACGAAAATCTCAGAGTGCTCAGAGTCAGTCGAGAAGGCTACCCCGTCCCTTTCCCAAAAAGATTTGGCCAGCTTGGATTCCACATCAGACTCGACCAGAATCTTGCATCTGGCCTGCCCGGATTCCACATCTGGCTGGGCCAAGACTCTAGGCCAGTCCCACCTGGATTCCATGTCAGGCTGGAGCACAACCCCCTATCAGAGGAGGAGTCAGGGCATCCCCTGTTCTCCAGATCTGGGATCAATAGCGCATCCGCCTGATCTCTGTTGAGCCCCAGGATGTCTGGACTACCGAAAAGCAAGAGAGAGAGAGAGAGAGAGAGAGAGAGAGAGAGGAAAGCAGGCAGAACTTACCAAGGCCAGCTCTGGCGGCATGCTCCTGTGAGTCTGGGATCTTTATTCTCTAATCCCAGACGAGCCCCCAAATGTTAGGGTTCGAAAATCGAGAATAATTCCCACAGATATCAAAAAGATTATACAAAAAGTTTATTTGGGAATTTAAAGTAAAAATGGCAGCTAGCCAGGCACAGACTTCACGAGCCAAAGATGGAGTCTGGCCCCAAACAGCAGACAGGGCCTTTTATTGGGGAACTCCACAGAAACCCACACATGCCAAGCATCTTTTAAAATAATTGGATGTCCCCATATCCTGAGTACGGAGGAAGTCTTGATTGGTAGGGGCTGTCTTCAGGGCATTGGAATGTGCTGACTGATATCTTTTAGGGCCAGAACATTTTGTTTATACCTTATAAGGCTTTTACATGTCCAGGGCTTGCTTAATTTATAGATTCCTGTGGGGGGGTTGCAACTGGAAAAATTTACAATATGCCTGAGCTTTCCAGGCTGGTCTGAAGAAGCTAGCCAAAATGGAGTCAGAGCATTCTGGCTCTTCACGAACTTCATACAGAAAGCATCACAAGGATATAGATGCATGTATGAGGAACATGCAACATCTTATGATGGGGAGCTAGTCAGGTGTGGGGCACATGTATGTAATTCCAGATCTTGAGAAGGCAGGAGAATCTCAAGTTCAAGGCCAGCCTGAGCTCCTAGTGAGATCTTTTCATAACAACAAAAGGAAGGGGGATGTGAAGAGATGGCTCAGCAGTTAAGAGCACTGGCTGCCCTTGCAGAGGACCCAAGTTTGGGTCTCAGCACCCATATGGTAGTTAATAACTATCTGTAACTCCAGTTCCAGGAGATCCAACACCCTCTTCTGACCTCCACAAGCACTGCACATGGGTGCACTTACATACATGCAGGAAATATACCCATACACATAAAATAAAAATGATAAATAAAACATTTTTTAAAAAAAAAAATACGAGAGTGATCAGGGGTCACCATTCTTAAATAACTATACAAATAAATAAAAACAAAAATAGTTCTCCTGGGAGTCCCACAAAGCTACTTTAATCCCTTCTTAAAAAGCTAGCTGATGACCAAGGACCTCAGAAGGTGCCTGCCTCTTAACAATCCTGTCACCTCCTAGCACCACCACACTGAGGACTGAGCACCTAACACATGAAGCCTTGTGGGACACACTGCAAATGCAGCCAGGTCACAGCAGGGCAGCTTGAGTAAACACTAAATGAGACACCACAGGAGGAGCCTGTGGTGATTAACCCCAAATGAGGTCCATAGCTAGGAGACCACTCCCTAAGCCCCTTCCTAGTGCTGGTCCCACAACTTCTGTAATGCTTCCAGTTGCATGTACAGGGCAAGGTCGGCCCCTTCACACAGGAAGGTAGCTCTTGAGTGGAGCTGGCACTGGGAGGGACAGAGGTTGGTAGTTTGTGGCTGGGGTGTGTGGTGAAGATGGAACACACCCAGAAGTGTTAGAGACATAGTCTTAGATCAATTCCTTTTCTCTCTGAGCCCCAACTTTTGAGGATATAACCCTCCATACATACCTCTAGGTAATGTCCAGATATTGAAACCAATGCCCTGATTTCCAGGAAGAGTGGATGTCAAGTGCTTTTTTAAAAAGAACAGATTCAGCTCATCCTTACCTTGCATCTGGGTCCAGTGTTAGAACTTAAGTGCTGTGATTAGAGAAGACTGAGTCAACATTTGTTCTTGTAAAGGTTGTGTGTGTGTGTACGGGTATGCGCACGTGTGTGTGTGTGTGTGTGTGTGTGTGTGTGTGTGTGTGTGTATGTGTTCACCTAAGTTGTAGTTATGGAAGTATTCCCACTGAAGCTAAGAGTTTGTGTTCAGCTGGTTTCCATGGTAACTCATAGCTCCTTTTGCTGCCCTCTCTTTCCCTCCTTTGTAATGGGGGATTCTCCTTCTCTCAACAGGAGGGCTAAGGTTGGTAAGGGAGAAAGGACATCAGCAGACTGTTGGCAGCTCCAGACAGTCTGTGCAAAGCTGGTGGGCCACCTGCTCTTTGCTCCTACACCACCTTCTCAGATCCTGTCCCAATCTGCCCTTTCCTGAAAGTCCACTGATGTAGTAAGCTCAGCTGTGTCCCCAGGGACATAGCTACACATGAATTCCATGTTCTGTGGAACCAGGAATTCTTTTTTTTTTGGTCTTTTGGAGACAGGGTCTCCCTGTAGCCTCAGCTGGCCCTGGAACTCACTATGTAGACCAGGCTGGCCTTGAACTCACAGAGATTCTCCTGCCTCTGAATGCTGGGACTAAAAGCATGTGCCGCCGTGTCTGGCTTAGGAATTCATTTTTAAAACAGTAGAACAATATGGAGTTAAAAGGGGGTAAGAGCTGGGAGAATTAGAAAGCGGGAAAGACACAGAGTAGGGAAAAGGGACTAACTACTTTTGACCTTTCACTATTTTTTTAAGATTTATTTTATGTGTGTGTGTGTGTGTGTGTGTGTGTGTGTGTGTGTGTGTGTGCATGCGCAGATGCCCTCAGAGGTCAGAAGAGAGCATGAGATCCCCCGGAGCTCAAGTTATAGGAAGTTGTGAAAAGTTCAATGTGGGCACTGGGAACTTGAACTCTGTGCTCTTAACTGTTGAGCCATCTTTCCAGCCCCCGTAATTGTTTGCTGTTGTTGTTTGCTTTGAGGCAGGCCTTACTAGCTAGCCCTGCCTAGTTGGAAACACTCAGTGGTACTCCTGCCTTAGCCTCCGAGTGCTGGATTCCAGGTACATGTCATTTTGCCTAGGCATTTTGCTGTTTTAAGCAAACAACAGCCTCAGGAGATTATAAGTCAGATGCCAGGACTGGGGCTCCGGGCATGTAGGTTTAGCCTGACCATTTCACAATCAGCAAGTTGCCCACCTGATAACACATAATTCCATTAAACCCTCCTTTCTCTTCACTATGTATTAAAAGCAGTCCCCTTCCTTTGTAGTATTTTCTAATATAGCCAGTTACCTTTTTGGAGTGAGAGGACATACTAAAAAGTCACAGACTCAAGATTCTGGTTAACCTAGACAACTTCTGTGTGTGTCAATTATGGCTCCAATCCCACCACATTTATCCATTAACTCATTTCATACCTACAAAGACCCTTGGCTGGAGGTATCATTAAGACTACTTTGTGGAAATGAGATTGGTACAGAGAATTTAGGTAAGTTGTCCAAGGTCACATAGCAAACAAGTGGGAGACTCTGTGTTTGTGACCTCTCCACTAACATGGCTGGAGGAGAGCTTAGAGATGTCATTCAGCCATCTGGCTTCACTTGGACTCACAGTCTACAACCTATTCCAAGGTCTTAGAGCCTATGAGCAGGTGCCACAGGCAAGGGTCCAGATAAGCCCTGTCTGCTCCCACCCCACCTCAAAGCAAAACTCTTGACTGCAACCCCAGCTGCCTCTTGCTCCTGTGGTTCAAGCTCTTTCTGTCATCCCTTGAAGAGTCCCTACCCAGATGCCCCTGTCAGACTGTCAGTCTCACCTTCCCTGTGAAGGGTAGGAGCTCTGCCCAGTAGTCCCTCTAAGAGTGACAGCACCGCCCACCACCCTGTCATCTCTGCCTCTATCGTCCCTGTCAGACGCCTCCCAGCTCGCAGCTGTCTGTCAGCAGTTGCTCCAGGATATAAATAACCAGCCCTTGGCAGAGACATGCAGGGGGAGAAGGGGATTCAGGTGGTGACAGCAGTGAGGAAACACAAGGGTCCTCCTCTAGGCTCAGCTATTCCAAGCTGCTCTGCCTGGATTAAGCAAGAGGAAGGGCCAGCAAGCCAGCTCCGCCAAAGTCCCCAGGCTTTCCAGTGGTGCCCCTTCAAGCCTTCCCTCCATGCCCTGGATCTTGAGGAAGTATATGAGGGACTTCTCTCCCCTCCAGATTTGTGCGTGTAACGATATCTGCTCATACTTATAAAGAGGATGGTGTTGGAAAGGCGAGGTTTCCAATCCTGAGGCAAGCACAGAATGGGAGCGAGAAGAAGTAAAGTTTGAGCAGGACCTGAAGGACAGGAGAACAATTCAAAATTCAACCTCTACCAGGCCTCTACCAGGTGTTGGGTGCGTCCACACACGTCACCTCATTTCCTCACATTATCTCTACACTGCAGATAAGGACGCTGGAGTGATAAGAAGTAAGAAAAAGCAAGGCTGAAGAAACCTGGGAGATCATTCGGTCCCCACCTTCTGCTGGGGAGACACAAAGTCCATGATGTGTCCCCAGCATAGCCAGGCAGCAGCTGCCCTCTTCCTCTGGGGCTACATGGCTGTATGGAAAGCCACACCAGTGTCCTTTCTGCTTAAAGTTAGGGGGATATCCCCCACACAAGGATTTAATGGGACCTATGTTTATAGCTGACAAAGATGCCTTTCTGATGACTCTTGGTGCAGTGATGGTTCTCATGCATCCACATCATTGGAATCACCCAGAAGGCTGTTCAGAGAACTGAATCCTACTCCATTGCTTCTGAGTTGGCAGACATATTTTAAATTTGGAGTGTATGAATACTTTTTGATGTTTAAAAACACATCTGACCAGGGAGAGGGGTTCTTCCATGACTAGCCAGATTCCTGGACAAAGCTGAAGGCTCAGAGAGTGTGTCTGTCATGTAGATTCAGAACATCTGCTCCACTTGGCTTTGACCCTTCCACCTCCTCATCCGAGGGCCAGGATCCAGGCAACTAGGACCTGCTAGCTTAGAGTCTGCTTCTATAGCCAAACTACTCCCTCCTAAACTGTTCACCCTGTCTTGCCTCCCATTCTCTGGATGTCCTCTTGAAGGTGAGTCCTGGGCTCTCCTCTTGATCCTGCCCCTCTGTCTCCCAATGCTTTCCCATGAGGCACTGAAAGGAAAATAAAGCCTAGGCCCTAGGACCTGAGATGTAACACTTTTCCTGAGCCTCCTCTGTGGCCACACCAGACTGATGGTCACATAAAAGAACACAGGGTCTGTGATGGAGCTGGGAATGTCTGTCTACCATGTTCTCAGTGCTGCTACTGTGGCCTGGGGACCTCACTTTGAGAACTATCGGTAAGAGGCAGCTGGGGAAGGGAGTAGACAAACTTTCACAAGGCCAAGGAAGTTCTTGAAAGGAAAAGGATAAAGACTCTGATCTCTTATTTACTCCGATTTTGTGGCCTTGAGGCTGTGGCTAGAAACTCTCAAAGTCTCTGCTGCTTAGCTAACTGTAAGCTCATCCACATCATGTTCGGCTCCAGGGTGAGCCTTCTCAGGGTCAGTCTGTGCTGGCCTTTGGTCAGCAAGGGCAGCCGTGGGAAAGCCCTGCTGGGCTGTGGAAACCAATGGAGAAACCACTGATGGTGTCAGGGAAGGTGGAACAGGCTGGGCAAGAGTCCCAGGGATCTGCTCACTGCCCTTTAGTCAACACCAGCCCTCCCACTTTTTCTCCACCATGAAGAAAGAGAAGGTATCGAGATAGAGGTACTGGGCTTCCTACTCAGCTGGGTGATGGTTGCTTAGAGGATTAATTTGAGTATTAAAAGATCCATGAACTTTGTGACCTAAGCTGGTGACGTGTGTCATGTTAGTTATCACTCACTGAATTCCATATTCTATTTGTGCCTATGACAAAAAGAGTTGGTTATTGGTACAGTTAACCCTCCATATATACAAGCACATTCAAGGTTTCAGCCAAAGGAGATTAAAAAAAAATTAGGAGAAAACCCTGAAACTGTACTATATAGGTAGGCTTTTTTCTTGCCATTATTCCCTAAACAATAAAGTATAACAATTATTTGCATAGCGTTTACATTGTATCAGTATTATAAATCATCAAGAGGTGATTGAAAGTGTTCTGGAGAATGTATGTTGTTATATGCAGACTATCATTTTCTACAAGTGTCCCCAATTTTGGTGTCTGTAAGGGATCCTTGAACCCATCTCCTGGGCATAATAAGGAGGGATGACTGTGCAGTGCAGAATTCAGAATAATGTTAAGTAAAGGACAAGGGCTGAGGAACATGAGCTCTGTCAACACAGAGCACAGCCCAGTGTCTTTGCCTCACTCTGGAGCATGGCAGACTCCAAGCAGCTGAGGCCAGCTCTATCGAGCTGCTGCCAAGGAGAGGCCAGGAGAGCAGTGAGAGGGCTGACGTTCCTAAGCACTCAAGGGTACTCTGCCTCCTCCTCCCAAGCTTCCACTGGGTTGCTTCCTTAGCCTAGCATGCCATTCTGCCCTTGCCCAGAGGACATCTCTCTTCCTCTTTCCAGACTTGGCTGGAGTCTTTTCTCTGAAGATTTTCCAGACATGTCCTTAGATATTTTGCCATTTCTCCCATCCCTGTCTCTCCATGACCCTCTTCCCTCCCTCACAGCATAGAGATCTTTCTGCTTACTTAAATTTCTTAGGAGTGAAGATTGCCTTGGCAGTTCTTCTAGATCCAGCACCTCATGGAGTAGACAAGACAGATACCACTTGTGTGAACCTTAAAACCAGGTGACATTATATAGAGATCCAAATAAGGGTCCCTCTGGGTAGGAAACGTGAGATGCCTGGTATTTTACCAATAACACCACCAGGACTTTGGCATCTACTCTGCTCTAAAGACCTTCCTGCCCTGGAAGAGCCAGGCTGAGGGGAAACTCAGATCCTTTAAGTCTGGTAAAGGCAACATGTCTCTTGCCTCCCAAGAGTTCTCAAAATGATGAGTAATACATTCATTGTACAGTTTCCTGCCATTTCTCAGTCTCTTTTCATGTGATGAGAAATGCTCCTGATAGCCCCACAGGCCCCTGTGCAGAGGAAAAGACCTACAGCTTAGTCTGCCATCTCAGAGCTGTACCTGGCCCGAATACCCATCCCTATGGGCAGGGGTGGGGGGATAGGGAGTGGGGGGAATCCATACATAGAATGTGTGAGACAGAATCTGATATGAGGGGACAACAAGCTGTGCTAGACAGATGAAAACACTGCTCCAGGCTGCTGAGGAGGCTGGACACGTAAATCCAGCTCAGAACTCAGACTCTGGGCATGCACACGTGAGGCAAAGGCAGATCAATACTCCAGAGTACACTTAAATGCTGAGAAGGATCTTGGTGTTTGAGGTCAGATGGAGTTAAATGGGAAAGAGCTTGTAGGAGGAGATAAATCTTGACCAGGAATTGGAAGTAAGACAGCAACAGGTCTTTGGGAAAGAAGGGTCTTTGTAGATGGCTGGGCAGGGGTGGTAATGAGGGATAAACTGAGGAGGGAGAGGGAAATTCCCAGGAGGTGCTGCAGGCCTGGGGTCTTCCCACTCCTACAAACCCATCCAAGGCTCCTGTCCTCTCTACCCCATAAGACTTCCCCGGTATGGGACCAGCTCTCAGGTAGGCATCGTCTTTTTTTATATAATTTTTAATTAATTTTTGTGTATTTCATACATAAAATCATCTTTATACCCTCCCCCCACCACTGGAGTTCATACATTCTGTCATTTGTATTAAGGCCTTTCATGTAAAGTTAGTGTCCAGAGATGTCCCTCAGTGCAAGTCTATCCACCAGGGTTTAGTCAGTCTATCAAGAGCATTTCTCTTCAAGAAGATCTGCTCTTCCTCACCCAGCAGTAATCAGCTGGCAATAATTCTTTGACTAAGATTGGGGCCTGCTGTTCATTTCCACAGTCCTGTGCTGGGTTTTTGTCTGAGGAAGGATGTCTTAGATGGGAACCATGCACAAAGAAAGAAACAGGGGTGTTCAAACCCCATGGAAATTAGAAAAAAATGGTGGTGAGGTAGAGAGAGATGGGGGAGGAGAGAGAGAGAGAGATCTGTAGTCTGTAAAAGGATGGGATGAGAGAGAACAGGGGCAGCTCTCACTATTGTCATGGCAACACAGACAAATCCAACTCTGCAGCAAACACCACTATATGTGAATTCTTTTCTAAGAGAGAACCCCAGGGCAGGAAGAAATGGGGACAGCAGAGCCCAGAGTATGGGGATCACCTCAAGGAGCCTGCATCCATCCTCCTGCACAGCACAGGGGACGGAATAAGGGGGCTCCTTTCAGAAGTCACCTCTTTCTCAGAGTAGATCAAGGAAAGCTCTCTATGTCCAGTAGCACCCTCTACAGAAATGGATGTGAAGTGTGCCCATGACTTGTATACTGGGGGAGTGGCTGGGCCATGGGGAGGCAGGGGAGGCAGTCCCACCAGCTGGGCACAGAAGGTGGCAGTGCCCTGTTTAACACATAGCCCATGGGACCTACCCTGGAATGGTAAGGACATCTCTGCTCTGCTCTCCGTGGGCTGGGTGCACTGAGCTCCAGATGAATCTCAAGGGGCAGACTCTTCCATTGGCTGCCAGGCATCTGGAAAGCTAAGTACCACCACTCCATCCTCATCTCCTCCCTCCAACATCCTCCTCACACTTTCTTTTCCTCTGTCCCCACCACTGTCTTCTTTGTTTTCTTCTCCTCTCTGCTCTCCTTACCTTTTCTTTCTTAGTGGCTCTCTTCTCCCCTTACCTGCTTTCTCTCTATTGAAGTAGATACCAAATCCAGAGGAATACAGGGGGAACTCACTGTGTTGAGGGCCACATGAAGGAGCTTGGTATTGGGTCTTTTTCTTCCTGTCATGATAAAACCACAACAGGAGTTCTGAGAGTAATTCCTGCAGATCCATGTCACCTCTACATCCCAGCACTTGCAGCCCACACCCCTACAACATACTACCTCTGCCTCACAGTGGTAGATAGAAGGTCAAAGCAGGGGGTGGGGGGGGCAATTCCCCCAGCCTCCATTTGTATGTCACTCTGTCACCCTGAAGCCAACTGTGATTCTAGAGCCCCGAGGGAACTGGACTGTCCTATGATTTCATCTTGTAGTCAAGTCTCACAGAGACTCACTGTTCTGGAATTCAGAATTTGTCAAAGCCCAAATCGAACCACCCCTTAACCCTCCATGTGGGTGTGGCAGAGGCAAGCTCTCTCAGAGCAGCTGGAACACTTGGCAGCCCCATGGAGGTCCATGCTACGGCTGCAAAGGAGGGTACAGGTAAGTCTGAAAGTCTGGCACTGGCCAGGCCAGCCAGGAAGATGGTTTTTAGACTCGAAGTAAATTCTGTTATTCTAAACTAGAACTCATCTCACCTTGGAAGTTCACCTAGTGAGACAGAGCTGCTCCTAATAGCCTGGGAGCATCTTTCCTAAAACTCCTGGATCCTTATTTTAAGGGTTACTGTACCTCAAAGGGCCTCCATAGTGGGATGACTACATTAGCCTTAGGCTAATCAAAGATGTCCCAGGATGTCACTCTGGGTCTCTCATGTGTGTGTGTGTGTGTGTGTGTGTGTGTGAGAGAGAGAGAGAGAGAGAGAGAGACAGAGAGAGAGAGAGAGAGAGAGACAGAGAGAGACAGAGACAGATAGAGAGAGAGAGAGAGAGAGAGAGAGAGAGAGAGAGAGAGAGATAAGGCACCTGAGGCAGACCTTGAGGAGCAATAGTCCGGCAGGCACCATGTGAACACTGGTGGGAACTCCTCGGGGCTTGGCTTCTTCCAACATTCGCCACTGTTCCTGCTCATCACAAAGGTCTGCTGTCATGCAACCACAGACATTCTAGAGCAAGCTGACCTCTCAGAGTCCCTTCTCATCTCTTCTCTTACTTGGATCCTCAGAATAATTTCCCAGGGACCACCTTCCTGACCTCCGGGTAAAAGCTCTGAGCTACATGGCCTGCCTCAAGTCACATCCTCATTAGAACTAGCAAAGCACAGTTGCTCCTCCTTATCCATGTGTCCCACATCTGTGGATTCAATTATCCACACATAAAACTATTCCAGAGAAGAAAAGTTAGCACTGAACTTATACAGACGTTCCCCTTGTCGTTATTCCCTTAATGACCTATTTCCACAGCATCTTTGTTGTCCTGAGCATTGTAAGTCATCTAGAGATAATCTAAAGCTTACAGATGTGTGTGGGTTCTATGAGGGCACAATGCCATTTTATTTAAGGAGCTTAAACACCACGAGCCAGTATCTTTAGGAGAGGCCTGGAATCAATACCCCAGGGAAACTCAGGGGTATTGACAGCTACACCTCCTGGCTCTTTCCAGTGGGTTAGAAATGTCACCTTTATCAAAGTTTTTGACATTGCTTTGTAGCTTGCTGATCTTATATGCAAGAGATTTGATATTGGTTGAATGTAGCCTGGACTGTGCCACTCTTAGGCCTTCTGAGTGTGATGTGTAGATAGCTGCCAAGCAGGAGAAAGGAATAAGTAAAAGAGCTAAAATGCCTGGAGTGAAACAGCCCCTGCCAGACTTGCACCCCGCACCTTGATCAATGCCTGTGTACCTGCATACACGGGCAGGCATGGATATGAGTGCACACATACATGTAGGTGCACTCTCTATGGTGTCCTGGGTGTCCTTTGGGCATCCTCATGGGCAGACAGCTCCCAGAGCAGAATCATGGATCTAGCTGAGAGAGCAGCCCATCCCTGCTCTCCAAGCTCTCTATGTGTGGGCAGGCTATACATGCAATGACTTAACACAGTCAAAGAAAACACATAAACAAGTGTGGAGTAACAACCCAGCTGTGAGAGCCTTGCACAGCAAGCCAGGGGGGTGGATGGGATGAGTAGGGAAATTGAAGTCAGGGTGCTGAGTCAAAGCAGCTGTGCTGTGCCCAGGAGCTGAACTCTAAGCATCCACTCCAGCACTGCCTGCGCCCACAGCATCCAGTCTGGTGATGAGTATGGTTGAGTGGACATATTAGACCCCACAGACTCTGACCCAAGTAAGACCTGAGGCTTCCATAGGGTCTGGAGCAGGCAGGAGAGGGGCATGAGACATAGTATCCCTGCCAAGGGGTGGGTCAGTGCTCCCATATAGGCCTTGGGTCACCCAACCCTATGGTCAAATATGTAGCTGATGTCTGCAAGAAAACTGGACCTGCTCTGGCAGTGTCTCAGAGCTATGCCAGAACCCAACTCCATTCTGTGGCACCAGTTCTCCATTAGATCAATGGGCTTCCAAACAAGCTGGGAAAACCATAGTATGGAGGGAACTTGAATCCAGTGCATAAAGGATCTATCCATAGGGTCACTGGGCTCCTAAGAGTCAGGCCTGACTGATTTCTTGAAGTGCTTCCTCCTGGTTGATCCCATTTGATCTCTTCTAGGGGTTTATTTAAATCAAGCTTTTTAAAAAAAAAAAAAAAATTCCTACCTTGTATCCCTGGCTGGCTTTATTTTCCCTTGGCCCCAGTTCCCTGCTTGTAATCCGAACCGCCCTGAAAAGACATAAACATCTCTATGTTTAAAGAGTCTCTGAGGAGCCACCTTGGCTCTGGCTTCCCACTGATGGAGACACCAGCCCTTCCTCCCGCCACCCTGCCCTGTGTATCCAGATTTGAAGGAACGTGTGCACTGGGAACTGGGTCACTGCAGAGGTAACACTGATCCACTCGGGGAGGTCCTACTCCCAGCACTGAGGATGCTTTTGCAGTTTACAGTAGGCACCTAATTTATAAGCTGTTTTTACTGATGTTGTCAGACAGCCACAAAACAAAGAAATAAAGTAGACAGAAGAGCAATGTCTTATCTATCTTAGCCTGGTCTTGTTCACCTGGTCTGCTGCATCAGGGTATCCTCTGTAGGGCAGGAGACAGAGGTCCCCAGAGCAGACCATACAAAATGACTCACTAGGGAACTAAGAGGGTGAGATTTGTTCAACCAAGGTGGTAGGGAACAAGAGCTACTGGCTGCATGGAACACCTCAAGGGAAAGCTCCCAGGCCTCCTTCAGAAAAAGGACATGTGTCCAGACCTCACTGCCCCTTATGTGGCTGCCTCACCAGTTTCTGGTGCTAAGAAACAGGGCCATATTTGCATGAGAAATGACTATGGAAATAGCAACATCCTGGGACTCCATCCTGCCCAAGAAACAGTCCAGCCCTGCTCTGCCATGCTCAGTCCTCATGGTACAGATCAGTTCTTGACTGCTGTTCCATGTGTATGTGTGGAGGGGAGGGGGTGAGCCCTGTCTTCCACAACATGATACCTCATACTACTTCGTGTCCCCTGTTTGTCTCTCCTGGGCCAGGCCTATAGCATGCAGGTGACCAATAAATACATGACTCTGGAAAGTTAAGGGATCAGAGGCACGTGGAAGAGGCAGTAGGTAGGCATGGGGGGTAAAGAGCGTTGTGTAGGGGAGAACCAGCCAGGCAGAGCTGGGACCCAGTCTATAGTCTGCCTGATACCCCCAGGACATCACCATGCCTGACAGTCACTCTACACCCTCCTTATCCTTGGAATATGTGAACATGGTATGTTCAAGAACCCCAAAAGTTCTCTACATTGGCAACATTAAGGCCTCTCATTCTTCCCAATGGAGGAGCACCGAGGACAGTGATGGCCTCTCCAGGGACTCAGGGATGTGTCATAGAAGAGACCCCTTTCAGGGCTAAGAATTAGCTACTAGATTTCCTGGCTGGAGAGAAGACATACTATGAGAACTTACTATATATATTTCATAGTAGGAAAAGAAGGAAAGTCATGGTTACTGTCACTAAACCCTGCCTGTTATAGCTCAGCACAGATAAGCAACTGTAGCCAAAGTACTGGGCAAGACCACCTTCTCTTCATAGCTTCCCAAACCATAGGCCCTGCCAGACCTGCTCAGACTTCTCTCTGCTCAGAACAGCCAGCCTGAGCAACACGTCCACCTGCATTCTCCAACCTAGACACAGAGGGACGACAACCTGCACCTCTTCGCTTGGTGCCACTGTCTCCCTTCACTGTTAGCCAGCATTACACACACTTTCTCTCTCTTCCCCACCAACCACCCTTAGTTAATCCCATACCATTCAGCAGTCAACATGGGCACTTTCAGTTAGGAGCGTGAGGGGCCCAGGGGCTGTCACCTTGTGTGATGTTTAGTCCTTGCCACTGAGGAACTCACAGATGAATAGATGATCATGGCTACAAAGGTCTTATGGAAAAGAAACTGGAAAGGTTAAGTGAACTGTCACATCACAGAACAACATGGCAGAACCAAGGTTAGACCCAAATTATGTAGTACTATGTGGTCCTGGTGACAACCTGGGCTTACCTCCTTGTGCCACCACCTTCTGACTGTGAACCTTTGAGATGCCACCAACATATCTGAGTCTTGGTTTTATGAACCAAAGTTCTCAGAGTAAAAACTGCATCTTCGAATTGAACCTCCTGCGAGGTTGATTAACTGATTAGAACTTCAATGATTGTGGATACTTTGAAATGTTGCAGGTCCACAACCTAACCACAATTTTTCTTGGGCTATCTGTTTTTAAAGATTCACTTATTTTTATTTCATGTGTATGAGTGTTTTTGTCTGCATGTATGTATGTATGGGTATCACGTGCATGAAATGCCCACAGAGGCCAGAAGAGGGCATCAGGTCCCTTAGAACTAGAGTTACAGACAATTGTGAGCACTCATGTTGGGGCTGGGACTTGAACCCAAGTCCTCTGCAAGACCAGCAAGTACTCTTAAACTCTGAGCTATCTCTCCAGACCCATAGCTTGAGCTGTTTTAGTCCCCTAAATAACCATTCCTTGCCCACCTCTGTGATAGACCTAACATCCTGTGACTAACAGAAAAAAAGCCTTTTGGAATGTATTAACTTAACAAAGCCCTAGTTTCTACAAACCAAAAGGCTAAGATTGTCATCACATAGCATCTAAGGCCTATAGCTGAGGGCTTTGCTTCATTGTAACCACCTACTTAATGTCTCCACCAATGTATCTGAAAAGTACCCTGATTTGTGAGTTTCTTTATCCTGTTACTATAAAAAATATCATGAAACTACTTCTAAGTTAGAACATGGAATTTGGGGTTACTTAAATCTGTGTTCCCTGTCCATGGCTACTTTTATTTGGCTCCAGAATAAACTATCTCCTATCTATCCCCTCTGAGGTGAGAGTTGTGTTTTTGCGTTGATAGTTTCTTTATACATATATCAAGGAGTGATGCTTGTAGGGTTGTGGAAAGGATCAGGGTTAGATGACAGAAAGAGCAGAACAAATCCAGTTCAGTCATGGCACCTTACAGGAATGGAAGTGGTAGACTAATAGGAGCTGACGTTGCTGTGTGTTGAACACTGTGTGCTCTTCCTCACATCAAGCAGCTTCTTCAAACAATGAGGGAAAGCAAGAAACACATGAGGTACCCCATTTAAAAGGGGTGGAGACACAGCACAAATGGTCCCCATGGCTCCTGCCAATGGCTGTCCCGGCCTCCTGTGTAATTCCTCTGACCCTCAACTCATGAGCATCTATTGAGTCTTTGAGGTTTACCAAACACTTTAGAAATAGGGAACAGAACAAGAATATTCTTGCCCTATAGGAACTTATAGATGGAGATAAAGGACCCTAATATACGTAACAAATTCATAGCCCACATTAAGTGCCAAATAAGCCCCATATAAGTCTAACCCAAGAAAGATCACAGGGGTGCAGCAATCAGAGAAGGCTTCACAGAGGAGCCAGGACTCCAGAAGAGACTTGAAAGATGAAATGCTAAAGAAAATGTTGTAGATAAGCTTGGTATAAATACTGTAACCCCAGTTCTGTGGAGGTGGAAGCAGGAGATCAAGAGTTCAAGGCTAGCCTCAGATACATATCAACTTCAAGGCCCAAAGGGGAGATGAGAAATAGGTGGCAGGCCAGTACTAGATAGAGAACTATTTGAGACTGATTGCTTCTGGGGGAGGGAGAGTATGACTTACATACGACCACTGGATGGACTGACTAGACTCCAGTGGACGCATTTACACTGAAGGATATTTGGACCTGAATGAATAGGACTCAGCATGTATGGAAGAGTGCATAGAGTTCAGTAGGGGGATAGGAGGAGGTGTGGGTTGGGGAGGGGGTCTGGATTTGAGTGGGGAATGTATGAAATTTTAAAAGCTCAATAAAAATAAAAATAAACAAAAAATTGTGTCTATATTGAATATGTACAGATTTTTCCTTGTCATCGTTTCCTAAACAATACAAGAGAATAATTATTTGCATAGTATTTATATTGTTTAGGAATTACAAGTAATCGAGAGATGATTCTAAGTCTATAGAAGGACATGTAGATTTTGTGCAAAGATTTTGCCATGTGACCATCTGTGAATTTTGCTACAGGAGGGAGATGGAAAGAAGCCTAGAACCAATCTCCCCAGACACCTATGGGCACCAGGGAAGCAGAGCAGCACCCTCATTCACCCTTATGAAGTCAGGCAAGGTTTCCTAAAGGAAGTGGTATCTCAACTAACACATTAGGGACACATATACAAAATCACTAAGAACATCCATCGTTACCATCATCATGATCAGTGTTGTCAAAATAACTTACATTTATTGAAGCCTTGATAAGTACCGGGACTAGACTGGGCACTTTTACATATATTCTCTTCTAGCACTGATGACAACCCTGTGCCACAGATGCTGTTCATTACCCTATTTAGAGATGAACAGAAGCTGAGTGTTTACAAGGCTTGCCCAGTCATGCAGCCAGGAGGTCGTACAGACAGGGATTAGCCTGTGACTTTAGCCACTCACCATTTTGCCAAACTCCTAGGCCATAGAGGGCATGACATCAGGGAGTCCCCGAAAATCTGGTCCTGATACTTACTCCAGAAAGCCTCCAAGACCCTGTTATAACCATAGCAGAAGACAGGAGAAAGTGTGTGTGTGTGTGTGTGTGTGTGTGTGTGTGTGTAGTGTGTGTGTGTTTAATACATTGAGGGTATTTTCAGGCTTGCCCAGTATTTCCCAGGTCATACCCACTACCCATACCCTCAGAGGCTTGGCTACTCTGCCTCTGGAGAGGAACAACACTTTGAACCTGGAGCTCCAAAAATGTCAATGCATCAAAAGACAAAGACTAAGACATCTCATTTTTCCTTGAGCATCTCTTACCCCTTCCCCAATTCTAGAAGAATTGGCAGCAAGGGAAGCAGGGAGTTCAGGCACCCGCAAGCCTTCACCAGGTGTCTCTGATGATGGATGTCCTATAACCTGCTGTTTTGCCAACTCCCTCAATGGAAAAACCAGAACTGTGGACCAGAAAGAAGTATTTTCCCAGAGTCAGCAGACCAGCACTGCCTTTATGCACTGGGGGACTCAGGGTCCTACCTACGACATGAGGGCCTGTGTCAAATGAACCTTGTCTATTTGTAAGGAGCCAGGAAGAAGGTGGAATATGCATGGGTCTCATGGGTCTGATTGCCTACCTTCCTAGGAACTACAAGGTCAGGATATGAAGACAGGAGTGGGCCTAGGTTAGCAGCCCATTCAATGGTAATAAGGACAGGGAAAAACCATGTCTTTCTCTTCCAGAGATCTGTGCCTGCCAAGTAAGCGAGGCTCCTGAAGGGGTGATGGTCCGTTAATAAATCAAGACTTAGGATAGTTCATTCAGACTCACTCCTTGCCCCAACTGAGGGGGAATGCTATTTGTTCCATGCCCAGGACAGGGTAGAGCCTGGGATCAGGAGCAGAGATGGAGGCTCAGTGAGCGAAAACTTGGTTCCAGAATAAGGCAGCTGTGAATGCTATTCTACCATAATTGAATTTAGGGTCTTCCTCCAACTTGGAGATGAAGCTGGTTAGGCTTAGCATAAACAAAAAGCAAAACTAGTTTATGGTCCTACTTCACAGGATAGTAATCAACTTAGAATATAGTGACCCAAGAGCAGGGACACACTGGAAATACATAGAGCTCCCAAACCAGGTTGTGATGAGTCGGGGAAAGTGGATTCGTTGTAGTTAGAAGTATTCAGCTCTGTTCCTAATCGTTGAGACTGCCAGGAGATTCTGCCCTTCCAAAATCACACCAACACTGTCAGAGATCAGGGAAGGCCCAGGGCTTGCAGACAATGGTGATGTAAAGGGGAGAGAGGCTCTTTACAAAGAACTAAACATTTTATTCTGAAGTGATTACATATTCACAGGAAGTTGCAAAATAGTAGAGAAAGAGCCATGGGTTCTTCACCTAAATTTCCCCAAGGGTAAAGAGTATTACATGACAGTACAATAAACATCAAGCCAAGAAATGGACTTGGTATAATCCACAAACCTAGTCAGATCTCACTGGTTTTATGCATGCGCGTGCGTGTGTATGTGTGTGTGTGTGTGTGTTTAGTTCTGTGCAGTTTCATCATGTCATCTCTGCCATGATTGAGACACAGAATTGTTCTTTGTTCTGTCCCTCACACTGACTGTCCCCTTCATAGTCATAGCATAGCCCTCCTCCCTAAGTCTTGGCAACCACTCATTTGTTTTCTATCTACATAAATCTGCCATTTTGAGGATGTTAAAGGAATCAGAATCATGCAGTATGTGAAATCAGTTTCGGGTGGGTTTTTTTCAATACAAGGCTTTTGACATCCACCCAGGTTGTTGCATGTATCAGTAGCATATTCCTGTTTGCTATTGAGTAATACTTGGTGACACAGATGTACCAGTTAGACTACTCATTCACCCATTAAATACCATTTCTAAATCAAGCTGCTGTGAACAATCTTGTGCAGGTTTGTTATGACTGTGGGACACTGCCTAGAAAGGCAAGTGTTGCTTGTTGCTTTGACAAAATACTTGACAAAAGCAACTTAAAGAAGGAAGGGTTTATTTTGTCTCACAGTTCTAGGGGATACAGTCCCTCATGGCAGGGAAGGAATGGTGACAGGAGCAGGAGGTGGCAGGTCACATTGTATCCATAGTCACACAGCAGAGAACAATGAACAGAGTCAGTTCATCTCCTTTTCATTCAGTCAGAGACCCCAGCCCATAGAATGATGCCACCCACATTTAGGGTAGGTCTTCCCACCTCAGTTAACCTAACCTAGAAAATCCCTCTCAGACATGACCAGAGACTGGTGACTCTAATT
>NW_008335444.1:7995953-8003971 GCF_000622305.1 Nannospalax galili | reverse complement strand
TTTTTTTGGTCTTTTTTGGGGACAGGGTCTTCCTGCAGTCACAGCTGGCCTGGATTCGTTATGGAGACCAGGCTGGCCTCGAACTCACAGAGATCTGCCTGTCTCTACCTCCTGAGTGCTGGGATTAAAGGCATGCACAACCATGCCTGGAGTCCATGGCGACTCTAAACCCCATCAAATTGACAACCGACATTACTCATCACAACAAGAACGTGTTTACTTTGTAAGAAGTTTCATTTAGGGGTGAGTGAACAACAAGCATGTCTAAGGAACACAAAGGTTGCCACCATATAGTAGAGGTGTCCACCAGGTCTTGGATGGGATCCCACTGGGAAAGGAGCTGGTACTCATTGCCCTTCAGAGGCTGGGGCTGCTGCTCTCACAGCTGGAAGATGACCAATGCAATGCAACGACAGCTATCCAAATGCCAGAGCTATTCAGAGAAACCGAGGGAGAACTTAGGAACAAATTTTAATCATCAGAGTGATATTAGCCTCCAATAAATGCCTAACCATGGCAGAAAGATGGGGTGCTCGGGATGATTTTCAAGTCATAATAATGTGCTGGTAAATCAGATCCCTGTGCACAAAGAACATAATCAAAGAGGCTCAGTTGCTCATGAGGGAGTTTTATGGTCCAGCCCTAGCTTCAGCGGGCTCAGCCTCATCTGCCTGGAAGGCTATCAAATAGAGAGCCCCAGATGACTTTTTCCCTTCCTCAATCAATACTTGAAGAGGCCCTACTACACACTGGGCTTCTGACCAGAACAAAAGAGGCTGATACATGAACAGGTAGCCACATTTGGAGGTGAAACAAGTTTGAGGGCTGAGATCTTGCCAAGTCCTAGGTTACCTTAAGAATATGTAGCATCTAACAATCTAGAGCTTCTTAACAGAGGGCAGACAGGAGGGTACATGGAAGAGACAGGATGTTAGGAACCTTGGGGATAGGGGCTAACCCTGCATACCTTGTCAGGTGGCAGGGTCCGGTGTGGTACCAAGCACATTATTATAATTCAGTGCCTTAACATTCATGTAACATGTAGTTATTGAATTTCCTATGTGCCAGAATTACTAAAGAAGACACTGATTTCACAGGATGGGGAAGAGTTTTGGACAAGAGACAAAAAGACCCTTGAACAGTCCCCACTGGGCATGGCTAGGGCTTCTCTCACTTCTTCCACTAATGACCAGTGACTCTTCAGTGGAAATTGATTGGAGCTTAACCTCCAATGTAGGACTTAAATAGAGTTGGAAAAAGCACATTCAAAATGCTACTATAACTCTATATTTGGAAAATAACACTTATTTTTTTTTTATTTAATTTGTTCAACAAACACTGGAGCAAGTCAGGATACAATGGCCTTAGCTAGTCTAGACAGTAACTCCCAAATGAAGACAAAGTCCTGGAGCAAAGTACAACAGACTCTTCATGTGCAGCTGTGATATTTTTATGTTTGGGCTGAAAGAATGTGAGTGAAAGGAAACAAAATTTAAAAGGCCTTGGGTGGGGGGTGGGGGGTGGGAACTGTAGAGAGAGCTTAGCAGTCAAGAGCACTGGCTGCTCTTGGAGAGGACCTGGGTTCAATTGCCAGTACCCATATGGAGACTGACAGCTATCTGTAACTCCAGTCTCCAGGGGAATCCTCTTCTGTCCTCCATGGGCATTGCACAACATGGGTGCACTTATATATATGCAGGCAATATACTTATACAAATAATTAAAAAATAAATATACATGTATTTTTTTTGTCTTTTTGAGACAGGGTCTCCCTGTAGCCCCAGCTTTCCTGGAACTCACTATGTAGACCAGGCTGGCCTCGAACTATGGACCAACCTACAAAGCCTTGTTTCTCCTGGGGACTGAGGGTGTCAAGTGCCCCTTAGTGCTGTTCAGCACACAGTTCTAGTTCCAGAGCTAGAAAGATGCTTCAGCTGTTAAGAGCACTGGCTACTCTTCCAGAGTTTGGTTCTTAGTTGGCTCCTAGCGCTAACGTGGCAGCTAACAACCATCTGTAACTCCAGTACCAGAGGATCTGACACCTTCTTCTGACCTCCATGGGCATTGCACAACATGGGTGCACTTATATATATGCAGGCAATATACTTATACAAATAATTAATAAATAAATAAATAAACAAATAAATAAATACCATAGGGTACTGTTCCACCCGTCTCCTACACACCTTCTCAGCCAGTTAGAAGGCACTGAGCACCAGGTCCTTTGCTGCCTCTTGCTCTATTTCTCTGAAATTAACACAGTTCCCTTCCTCCAAGAAGCCCTTCAGACATCAAACAGCTGCCTTTGCTCTGAAGACTGAGTGAAGAAAGAACTATCATTTTGGAAATGTGAGTACTCCTGGCTGAATGTCCCCTCTGTTGGGGAACATGCCTGGCATCCACCCGGGTGGGAGGGCCTGGAGCAGGGAACTTCCCTTGGGCATGTGCAGCAATAGAAGGGCAGGAGAGCGGGTGGTGGGAGAGCCATCTGGGATCATGAGCCTCAACCTGTGGGAAAGGAGCCAGATCAGCATCTTCTCTTTGTCCTTAAGAAAAAAAGAGGAATTCCGGAAAAATTTCACCATGATAGATGAAAAAGAAGCACTGAAGTAGCAAAGGAAATAGATTGACGCCATCTCAGCTAAAACACACACACAATGAAAACCTGGATCTGAATGTGCCTTCCCGTGCAGAGAGGAGACTGAGAATGACACCCATTAGTCACTCACTCCAGCCACCTGACACTGCGGGGACACCAGGGAAGGAGAGGTGCTGGTTCCTGGCTCTGCTCCTCAGCCTTCTGGTCTCCTACCAGGTGTCTGAAATCCCACGTTTGTGGCTGGGTGTCCAGGTGAGTCATGCAGGAAAATTATCTTCCCTTTGGAGTGGGTCCTCCCCAGGCAAAGGCGGGGCCTGCGGTCTCCACGGGCTCTGGACTGTTAGCCATTCAGAAGGGAGCAGCAGTGACAAGGACCTGGACTCTGCCTTAGGTCCTGGCTTGCAAAGGGGCTACCCAGCATTTTGGGGGTCACCCTGTCTTCAGACTGCCAGTCTCCCTTACCCAGGGAGATAGAAGTATCTCTGCTTCTTTTTCCTACTTTTCTTCCAATTTTTCTTCTTTGAGAAGAGAAAGGAAAGAAATGGGTTGGGGGGGGGGGGAAGAAAACCTTCAGCAAGGGGAAGAGAAGAAGCAGAAGTAACTTCTAGAAGCCTAGGTTCCCAGGTGCCAGAAGCAGCTGGGTGATGGCTGATCTGTGGCTGGCTGGTCCTGCTCTCCTCCATGTAAACTAGGAAGCAAGTGAGAGAAGCATAAGGATCAAATAGAAGGATGAGCTTTCTGAGTCACCACTTTAATCCCTTGACAGGCAACTCTGGGGATTGTGGGATCTCACTGCCCTGAGTGGCAAGAGTGTTTGAGAGGGAAAAGAAGAAAGAATAAAACAAGCCCAAAGCCAGTGTTCTTGGGATCAAGATCTAGATCCCAGCTGTTCATCTCAGGCTGCTTCACAGGGCAGGGACAGGGTGAGGCAAGACAGGCCAGCTCAGCCCCTTCACTGTGGACTTGTACACCTCACTGGCCTCTGGGAACTCCGGCTGAGTTAGTTGCTTAGCCCTTGCCTTGACTGATGGGTTTCTAAACAGGAAGAACGTAACAGTTCTTGATGAAGTTATAGTCCCAGAGGGCCATCCTGTCTCAGTAGCTTTCGCCCATTCACTGTTCCCTAAGCCTTTGAAGGTGAAACTAAGGGACAAAACCAGAGTCAAGTCACCCCATTAGCAACACTGTTTGATCCAGGGAATTGCTCAGACCCTTAGCCTTGCCCTGCATACTCTTGGTGCCTGCCTCCTACTTCAGGCTAGGGACTGGGAGGGGCTGGGAGTATCTCATGCTGAAAGAGGTGATGGGAATTCTCCCTGAACAAGGAAGGCTCTTCACCAGGCTCTCTGGGAATATAAGAAATGGATGATACACTTAACAAGCAATCATGATATTGAAAGAAAGAAAAATGCAAAAGATTGCAACAAACAGAAACCAAAGCTGACCCTCCAGGGTAGTAGATGGAGGGGTCAGAGTCAGGAGTGATGGGAGAGGGCTTTCAGGAAGAAGCTAAATCTTCTCCCCAGCTGAGAAGCAAAGTGTGGGCCTCAGAGCATCTGCACCAGCTCCCTCAGAGAGCTGGTGAGAGATACAGCTTTACAGTATGAGGCAGGACCCAGGGATCTGCATCTTACTCTGCTCCCCATATGGGGAACTGTATGCATCATTCAGAAACTCTGGTGGGCTAGGGATGTCGCCCAGTGGCATAGCACTTACCTAGGATGCACAAGGTCCTGAGTTCAATCCTTAGCTCTGCGAAAAACATTTTTAAGTCACTTTATTTCCCATGTATCATTCATCCAGGGACAAAAGTATATCACACAATGACGTGTAAATTTATAACATTGGAATAAATAAGAATAAAGACTAAACTTAAAAACTGTAATTTATAAAATAAAATAGACCCAGGTGATAGCTTCTGGGACAGACTTTAAGAGTGATCTTTGGAGATCCCCAAGATAGATATTGGAATTCAAATATTAGAAGTAAAACTATAAAGACTTACTGAGAGAAAATAAGAAGGAAGATATAAGGGTCTGAGACTGTGCAAAGATTAAAAAAAAAAAAGAATGGGGTCAGAAGACCTGAGTCCCATAGCCTTTGCTCTATGAACCATTTCCGAAATAACTTGGTCAGAAATGAGCAGAATCTGATGATGACAGTCTTCAGGAGTAATAACAACTCAGCAAGGGGGAAAACATATTCCTTGCATGTAGAACACCCCATTCACAACTTCTTTGCAGGTTTTGGGAATAAATAACCAACATTCCATAGTGACTTCTTGAAAGACATCCACAGAACACCATGACTCTACCCACACTCACGTTTACCTGACACTAGAACAAAGGCATCACTGTGAGGTGTGCCCCTGTTCTTTCATCTGCTTCTAAAGGGCTTGCTGCAACCTCTAGTGGGTCTCCACCCACAGTTTAAAAACCACCAAGTGGAGAAGAGGTGGGTGATGAGCCCGTGGAGTTAGCCTTCCTGATGGCCTGTGGGTTACAGCAGGTGGCTGGAAGTCAAATGTAGGGGCCCTGGGACTGAGCTCTTTAGAAGCCTCAACCATCCCTGCTTCTTTGGGGTATCTGAAGAGCGTCCTCCTCCAGGAAACTCTTCTAGAGGAGGACTCCGAAGGAAAGGGTGCTCCCATTCAGGTACTCCAGGTCCCTCAGATGCCCCCTCTTCCTGGTTTATATATTGACTGCCCTTGACTTAAGGGATGTACACATTGAAGTGGGCTAGCTGCACCACTAATGAGGCTGCCTGGCTGACCTAGTTTGTTTCTCCATTGCTGTGACAAAACACTCTGACCAATACCAACTTGGGGAGGAAAGGGTTTATTCAGCTCACATCTCTCAGGGTTCATCAGGGAGCCCAAGGTAGGAACTCAGGACAGGAACCTGGAGGCAGGAGCATATTTCATAGCAAGGCCATGGAGGAATGCTGCTTACTGGCTTGCTCCCTGGCCCCTGCTCAGCCTTCTTTCTCATGCAACATAGGCCCACCTGACCAGGAGCAGCACCACCCACAGTGGGCTGGGCCCTCCCACATCACCCAGAAATCAAGAAGATGCCCTACAAACATGGCCACAGGCCAGTTCAATGGAGACAATTCCCCAATTGAGGCTCCCTCAACCCAGGTGTGTCAAGTTGACACTAAAGCTATCCGGCACACTGGCCAATCTGTTTTCAGATGTGTCATGGGGCACAGGGCCCTACCTCCAGCTACAGGCTTCTGAGAGCCACCCTCTTGCCTACAGGGGGCCTGTATGGAGGAAAGGGAGTCCCTAGTCTATTCCATGTTTCCTCTCCCCAAAATAGCATTTCCCTAGGAAATTTCGAATACATTAAACAGAATGAGATTTGGTTACCATATTGTCCAATCTGTTTTAGATACTCAGCTTCAGTTTCAGAAATACAAAATATAGGCGATTAAATATGGTGTTTATATTCATGCCAACAAAAAGCTGGGCTCCAGGACCTTGGTAAGGAATGTAATTCCCATTCTCACATTGTATATGGGTGACAACAGATTCATCCGACATCGTTCTTACCTGCAGTACCTTTTCCAGGAATATAACGCAGGATAAATCCAGGGCTTGCTGCGGTTCACAAGCTTTGCTGTCTGCAGTATATGGCTGCCTGCTTTTCTGATCCACTGACGACTGACCTCCCAGGATATCTGTCGGTGCTGGCAGCTTCCTTTGGGCAGGTGGCCAGGGAAGATCCTAGCTTTGTGGGTCTCTCTTAAGAAAAAGAACACAAATTTACAAATACAAAATTGGTTCCTGAGCTAGGTACATGGTAGTATATTTGCCTAGCATGCATGAGGCCTGAGTTTAATCACCATTATCACAGAGAAAACAACAAAACAAACAAACAAAAACACACAAAACTCCCCAAAGAATTAGTTCCAATGGTAATTTTTATTTAGGATTAGAAAGAAAATCACAACAAATAGCATGAGCCTTGGAAACCCGGGCTCCTTTCTCTTGATAGCGCTTATTCAGTTTATCAGAAATGGCTGCATAAGTGCTTCCTGTTTACCTCTCTACCAAGAACACTCTACAACTCCCACCTCTCACAGCTGGCTCTCTTCTGGTGCCCCACAGTTTAGAAACCCCAAGTCTAAGCTCCATTAGCTATTCATGCTTTTGCCTATGGCTGAATCACTGTGTTCTCTGGTCACTAGTTGGTCCCCAATAACCAGAGGGCAAGGCTCTACACATTGAAGAGCCCAGGCAGGAGAGCAATGGGCAGCATATTTCAAAGCAAGATCCACTCAACCACCTGACCCAGAAACTCCTGGACAGTTTTTTAAAAATGTAGACTGTGTCAGGCATGGTGCACATGCCTTTAATCCCAGCACTCAGGAGGCAGAGGCAAGCAGATCTCTGTGAGTTCAAGGCCAGCCTGGTCTACACAGTGAGTTCAGGCCAGCTGGGGCTACAGGGAGACCCTGTCTCAAAGAGTCCCAGAACCTGACTCTGGAGTAGGCTCAGTCAGTAGGTTTCCACACTTTCTAAGTGACTCTCACATTGAAAACAACTGCTCTAGGGCTATATTACTCAGAGTTTGGTCATTGGTAAGACAAAAGTCCTCACTGACTCCTGAGACCCCATCCTGCATTTCCTGATGCAGTAGTGGATGGTCCACAAAAGGGAAAGTCCCACTGCATTCCAGCATCCCTACTCTGTCTTGGCTTATCTGCCAGGTACTCCCTTTCACGTGCAGCATGTTCAGGCTCCTGGCTTCCCTGCTTATTGCCTCCATATACACAAACATCATACTCACAGTTTGGGGTCCTGATCCTTCCTCTAAAGAGTCAAGTAAGGTTGAGCCAAGGATCATTTCTAGGGGTGTGTAATCCCAGCATCCCTCTCTTGAGACTCTCTAATTTTCTAGAGTTCCAGGCTCCTTGGCAGGACAATGTATTTAGCTGAACGCAGAGATTAAACTTGGAGGGTAAAAAAGGTCAATAACAGGGCCATTAAATCCTCTGAGTAATTGCCTATGGACTTCCAAAGGACTGTCGATTAAGTCTAAGCAAAGCACAAGAATGACAGCATGGACCCAGTGAGAGAAAAATGCCTGCTGTCCACTGAGATACTTTGTGTGTAGACACCATGCCCACCCCAGACGTGTGTAGCCCCTGTGCCATCTCTATCAGCCCTGAATGCACATAGTGCCTGGATTGCTACCCTCTTTTAAGAGAATTTTAACAAGGAACTGGCCCTATGCTGAGACTGTGCACAATGGCCTTGAATTCTAGAATTCTAAGCTCTATTCTCAGAATTCTGGGCTTGGTAGAATTTCCCTTTCTTTCTTTTAAGCATTTGGGGATTGAACCTAAGGCCTTACGAACACTAGGCAAGTGCTATGCCTCTAAGCTACATACTTCCCTGTTGCACTTCTGGGTA
>NW_008335444.1:7988479-7995908 GCF_000622305.1 Nannospalax galili | reverse complement strand
TTATTATTATTATTTTATGTGCATGAGTGTATTGCCTGCATGTAAGTGAGTGCACCCATGTTGTGCAATACCATGGAGGTCAGAAGAGGGTTTTGGATTCCCCTGGAACTGGAGTTAAGAACAGTTCATAGCCGCCATGTGGGTGCTGGGAATCGAACCCAGGTCCTCTGCAAGAGCAGTCAGTGCTCTTAACTACTGAGCCATCTCTCCAGCCCTGTACTTCTGTTTTGAAATAGGATCTTGATAACTTGCCCAGAATGTCCTCGAACTCATGATCTTCCTGCCTCAGCCTCCAAAGCAGCTGGGAGTAGAGGCATGCATCACGATGCCTCACAGTTAGATTATTCATAAATGAGATCACTACCATTGCATTTAGTTCCTGTTCAGTAAGTGTTCATTGCTGTTTTTTACTTAAACATTGATTGCTATTACTTAGTTTAAAAATTAACAATTTTTACACAGGAAAGAGAAGTTCAGTACTTTCCCTGAAGCTACACAAAATAAGTGGACAAGCAGGTTTCAAACCCAGATCTCTCTGCCCTTTCCCACTGGGTTGCTAGAAGCTTGGAATCAGCTCAGGCACAGGCCTTCCCGTTTCGTCCTTTTAGCTGATACAGTTTTCCTATGTTCACCTAGGATGTAACAGGGTCTGCCACTCGGGAATCAGTCAGTGGCAAATATTATTTGCTTTTACACCATGTGTTTGCTCACTAATCCATTACTACCAGGTGTGCTGGCACATGCCTGTGATCCCAGTACTCAAAAAGCTGAGGCAGGAGGATCAAAAGTTTGAGTCTAGTCTAACTAGAGAGACCCTGTCTCAAAAAGCACAACAGCAGCAGTAACCAGTTGTTGGGCATCCACTGTAGGGTCCCAGTTTTGTCTTGATGCTGCATGGGACAGATATAGCCTCCCAGAGTTTTCCCTCTGGTTGGGGTAAAACACCCTTGGTGATGTGGGTAATAGGAGGCAGGGCATTGTGAGTGCCAGCTCAGCCCTGGAGCTGGGAAGGAATGGCAAAATCTCCTTTTCACCATCAGTCTACATACATTGATGGTAGTCTTCAGACTAGAAAAATGGCACCAGTGATTTGGCAAGCGGCCCATAAACTCCAACTCAAAAGCTTGGAGTCACATTTTGAACCCTTCCTCACTGAGGTTCTGTGAAGTCTTCCTGACATAGGCCATAGTATTTGTTGTCCATTCCTACTGCTCCCTTCCCTTCGTGTCTCTGTAGCAGCCACCTACCTCCCCAGACCCTGGCCTTTTTATCCCAAATCACTGTGCACTGAGCCACAGATGAATTGCTGAGCCCAGACAGCAGGCTCTCTATCAGCGGCTCCTACTTGAGGTAGCACTAAATCAAGAGTGCTGCCAAGATGAGGGCTCAAATTCTGCCAGTAGCTATGGCTGCTTCCTTAAAATTGCCTCCATTCTCTCTCTGGTCTGTTAAATGGGGATGTAAGTCAACTCAAGACAAGAGAGATGCGAAAAGGCGGGGCATCTAATAGTGCCTCTATACAATTCTTCCATTGCCCCTACCTTCCAGACAGCCCATTCCATTGTGCTTGCCTCCACTTTCCTGCCTTGCAGGTCCCCATTTTCTCTGCCAGTTTAAAACCTATCCGTCCAGCTGGGCTCAGCTGGAAGCTCAGCTCCTCTATAAAATCTTCCATGAATAACCCGAGCTTATAATGGCATTTTCTTCCTGTGTTTCTATGGCACTTTCCAATGCCTTAAAATGCTAAAATTTGTTTCATGTACTTCCAACTTGTCCCTCTCTGCTCCTCCAAGCCATTATACCCCACAGCAGGGGTGGAGGGTGGGAACATGGGAGTGGTTCAACAGGAATTTAGTACATTCTTATTGGATGGATTAAGGTGTCAACTCCTTTGTGCATTTAGAACACAGTCCTTGAAGCTCACTTTCCAAGCCTCTGCATGGCTGTCAGTGCTGGTTGTGCCCTTAGAAAAGACAGGACACAGAAGCTCTGTCTGTCTGGCAGGGGCACGGAGGTGAAGTCTAATGATTGCCGTCTAAGGAGGCCCTGTGGTGCGGGAGTCCCCATACTGGGCTCCACCGGCCCTCCCCACCCCCATTGATTTTCCGGGTTCTGATGGGGTGCGGCCTGCCATGAAGCTGAGCTCTGGTGTCCTTTCTTAGTGGTCCACACTAAAGGCCTCTTAAAGACCTGGGCCTGAAACCTGCACTGCACAGGAGACCCTCTCTTCTAAGCCCCCACATGTGGCACTGACCGAAATTTTCTAAGCCACCAGGCAGCAGCCCAGCACCTGTTTTCTGCAGGCCTGGGCTCCTGCTCCACTTCCCAGTTTAGGGCTTCAGGGTGGCCAGCCTGCAGCATGGAGAACGCTACAGCCAAGTCCCTGTGTGGTGTTATTTCCTTCCTCAATCCCACTGAGATTAACCTCCTTTACTAAGTGTCCCGAGGCTGGAGCTGCCGGTTCTGGAAGAAATGCTGTAAAAGCTATTCCACTCCCGGTTCTGGAAGAAATGCTGTAAAAGCTATTCCACTCCCCCGTTTAGCAAGAGAGACGCCTGTGCTCATGGACAGTCTAACCTCCACTACTCTCCTTAGCCCACTGTCGACTTGAGGCGGGTAGCACCATGCAAGGCAGAAATGTGGTCTCGGGTACATGCTGTGCCTTTGAGCCACACCTGTCCTCCAAGCTGAATTTCCCATCTGTCCTCCTGGCTTTTCCAAGAGGGTCAGAGGGAGCATCCGCAGAGCCATCCTGCTCTCCTCTCCAACCAGAGCGCAATAAATAAAGGCCCTTTATCCCTCTCTGGGTTAAGTGTTGGGTCTCCATGCAGGAGGACAGCTACAGCTACGACATCCGGCCCTGGGCCCCACCCAACTCCTTCCTCTAGGGTGTGAGCGCTTTAGGCAAAGGGCGCCTCTGGTCACTCAGGAGTTAAAATGGCAGCGGGACTGGAGGGGGTTGGCGTGGCAAGCAGACAGGGAGGAGGCGACCGGAGTGGGCTGGGGAGGTTGGGAGAGCCGCGCAGCAGCGAGTGAGGAGGGCGAGCGCTAGCGGCCGGGAGGGAGGAGGCGCGGCGGGGGCGCCGGGCGCCGCGGGCCTGCTCGCTGCACTGGGAGACGCGGCGCTCCGGGAGCGCCCAGCCCTGGCCTACAGCCTCCGGCCGCTGCGCGCAGGGGTGGAGACGCGGCGATTCTGCCGTCGCCCTGGCCGGCTGGGCCCCGCGACCACTCCCAGGACAAGTGCACGCCAGGGAAGGCGCCCGGCGAGCTCCGGGGCCTGGGCGGCGGCGGGAGGACGCGGAGTAGCGTCCCCATCCCTCCGGGCGGCGAGTGACAGACAGCCCCGCGCGGTGAGTGCGCGACTCCCGGGCAGCGGCCGGGGTGGTGGGCGCCGAGGCCGCTGGCGTGGCTGCGAGGGTCTCAGGTGACTGGGTGGGGGTGGGGAGGGCGGCCGAGGCCGAGGCGGTGGCCGAAATGCCTGAAGCGGAGCTGGGGAATCCGGGAAGGCCGGGAGGGGCGCGTAAAGGACAGCCGGAGGATGCACGTGAGGGGCCTGGAACCCCCTGGATGCAAGCGGTTGGGATCCGGGTCCTGGCCCCAGCCCACCCAGAGAGTACCCAAACCCCCAAACTGTTGCTAGGTAGCGTGGAGCCCTGGAGACGAGGAGGACCTGAGAGGTGGTACCGGGAGGGTGTGACAGAGGCGGACTAGCGGGATGGAAGCGCCCCGGAGCCTGGGGGACTCTCCTTCCTAGCTCAGGGGGACAAGAAGCCCGGGGTCTGTCCGAAGTATCTGGTACCCGGAGCCCGGCACCTCCCCGGCGGCCGCTGGAGTCTAGACGAGCCTCGGATGGGACCTTTCGGTGGGGGAGGGGACCACCGTGCTCAGCCTAGGCGCTGAGCGGCGGGAAGCCGCGGAAATCGAAGATAGCTCCGAGGCCGCCGCAGCACGCCGGCGATCGGCTGGGCTGGCCAGCCACAGGTGGGCCGTCTGTCCTGTTGGCATGGCAGGGCTGTGCGGGCGCAGGCTGCACAGCCAGCTCAGAGCCGCGAGTGGCGGGGTGAGGCTGCCCAGCGGAGACCAGACGCAGGAGAGGTGGGGAGAGCTGCCCCCCCCCCAGGGGAGGCCCTGGTTGGGGGTGCTGCGGTGCTCCGCGCTGTCCCTGCCCTTCCTCCTCCGCTGAACGAACAGGAAGGAAAATGTCAGCTGGGCTTTGTGCTCTGTTCCTCAGGCTGCCGCAGCTCCCATCTGTTGGAGCCAACGCAGCTTCTAATTGGGCGACTGGCAGGGCTGGAGGGGGTGGGCTGGGCACAGTGCTGGTTGCCTGAGATGGACTGGCAGGGCCTCTGCTTGATGACCCTAGGAGGAGGTCAGTGTAGAGAGCAGCCTTCCCAGGTCAGGACAGCAGCAGTGGCCCCTTGCCAGCTTGTTCACCATTGTGCAGGAGACCGGAGAGAAGACCTAGGCATTTTTACTTGTAGGCTGCATGCCCCCTGGCCCGCCTTTACTCTGGCAGATGTTCTCCCTGAGACCAGCATCCTCCCATCAGTGGCCCACTTAAACCGCCCTCCAAATGAGCAGGTATGGGCAGGGGTGTGTCAGGGCCCCAGAGCCCCCTGGGCTATAGGTTCTCTGTATCAGAAAGTCACATGTGGGTGGCTTGACCCACTTTCTTGGCCAGGAGATGTGGAGGAAAGGAAGAAACAAACCAAGCACCACTTGGGACCTAAGTCTTTCAGGCCTTCTTCCTTCCCTGTGCTGCCTCAGATGTCTCTTTCCTGTCTAGGGGTGACCTAGGGCCTGGGATAGAACCTTATTTGGAAACGATAGAAGGAAAAGACTCTGGCATTTCAGGGATTGAGAACTTTCCAAAGCTTGGCACCTAGAAACATCCCCAAATCTCCTGACAGAGCCTCCCCTGAGGGAGGCACCAAGAGAACTCAGAGGGCTAAGCCTCATTCCAGCCAGGCCAGGCCTGCAGGTGCCTTGTAAACTGTCAGTCCTCCATCTTTCCTACTATCCCTCCTGTGCGCTTTCTCCTCAAGCATCTCTCCATCTCCCTTTGCCTTCACACTACTCTGCTCATCTCTCACCCTTCTCCTCCAGGTCTCCCTCTGTCCCCTCCTTCCAGGTCTCTGTGTCACCCTTGCCCTTCTTCTGTAAACTGCAGCTTAAACCACAAGCCAAGCGCATAGCAGCTCCCTCACATCCTGGCAGTGGGAGTACAGATCATTGACCCTGCTGTATCCCCTTTGCGGAGAAGTCCAGGTTGGCAGGTCTGGCATCTGCATTTCCCTGTCCCTGATGTCCCCTGTACCCTGCCATTCACTCACTTGCTCCTCCTACACCCCACACCCTTATTTCTTTTATTTGAAGGGAAAGAGAAAAGCAGCTGCTTCTTTAAAAACTTACTCAGTAACTACTTATTGAGCACCTACTATATATGTGCCTAGCACTATTTTAAGAGTGGAGGATATAGTAATAGGCAAACCTCCATGTCTCCAACAGAACTGAACTTGTATTTGAACTTAATAGTTGATTCAGTCCATCCCCATCAGTTCCTTTCAAAGGTTTGGTGAGGGGGAAAGGAATGGTATGAACAATCCTAGCAAACTATCAGTATCATCACACAGTGACCCTTAACTTGCCAGGCCCATCCATTTACCAGGTACCATCTAAGTCAACATTTCTGACCTGAAAGAATGAAGTAATTTCTGTATTGTCACCTAAGAGGCCAGGGCTAAGTAGCAGGTAGTGGTTCATATAAAAAAGGGAATCAATGATTACTGCTTACAGAGAGCTACTCTGTACCAGACTGTGTTCAGAGCTTTACAAAAACTATTGTATTCAGTCCTCCAAAGAGTTGCATCATAGTCCCCATTTTCTAGCTAAGGAGATGAGGCCTGGAGAGAGTGGACCACTTGCCCTAGGTCACTCAGCTGTCTGTTTTGAAACCATGGATTATCCACAGTTCAGTTGACTCTTATGATGTTCATTACATCTACTAAATTCTACAGTTACCCTAGCTTTTCAGGAGTGTGTCTTGTTCCTCCACTTAGAATACTAAAATATATTTGCTGAATGGTTGCATAAATGACCTTTTTCACATGATCAAGGAAGCCTTCCTAGAGGAGTTGGGGCCCTGCAGAGAACACAGTGAGAACAGGGGATCTTTTTGATCTGGAAGTGTGGCAAGCTGTAGCTAGCAACCACTCTCCTGGGCCTCCACCTTCATCTGTAAGAGGGAGCATGAAATTGCTGTTTTTATTCAGGGTCAGGGTATTGGAGCACTAACCTTGGTCAATTTAAAGAGTCAATGTTGCTCCTGTTCTCAGCCTTCACAGGCAAGTCTGCACTCTTCACAGAAGCCCCAAGACAGAGGATGGGGGGCAGGAAGCTTGAGAGCCTGCAAGGACTGAGGCCAGGACAAGGGCTGGAAGTGGGACAACCATGGGAAGCATGACCAGGGCACACAAAGGAGGAAGACAAAGGAAAAGATAACTGTGAAACAAAAACCGGGACACGAGTGACAACAGCCACAGCAGGACAGGACCCTCTGCAGGCATGTACGTGTGTGTCCCTACGAGAAGCCAGATGGGAAAGATGCCTTTACTTTAGGCTTCCTGGGTGGCGTAGGTGTCTCTGGACTACAACACATGGGCTGAAATTGCACAGAGTTCCCCTCATTCATACCCTTACTTGCTCAGTCAGCCCATCTTTCCTGAGCAGCTATTCTGTACGAGAACAGACACAAATCAGCTGTTGTCTCTATCCACAGGGAGTTTGAAGTAAGGGTATAGATTCTGGAGCCCCCCAGCCGAGTTCTACCCAGGCTGTACCACTTATTGCTGACAGACATTGGGAAAGTTATCTAAACTCTCTGTGCCTCAGTTTCTTCATCTGTAACTGAGATAATAATACTGCATACTTCATAGGGTAGTTGAAAGGATTAAATGAGGTAGCACAGGTTAAGGAGCCCCGAACATTATAGTAAGTGCTATTGAAATACTGTTACTGTTGTTATTATTAGTGGGGAGTCAATACTATGTATGGTTCAAGATTGAATGGAGGAGGCTGCCTCCATCTGCAAACTAGAAAAGGCTTGCTGAAGTATGTGATATTTAGGCCAAGGCCTGAAAAGGAGCCAGCCAGCAGACGTATGGGTCTCCAGAGAGGAGAGGGTATCTGGAGCACAGGAATCCTATATGAAAAGGCACCATTGTGTGTATGTATTGTCCTTTAAGGAGATCACTAATACCACTGAGTGGTCCCCTCAGCCTCTTTGTCCCTGGTGCCAGGTGCTGGTTTTCCAGTGGGGCTGGCCAGCTGCCCAGAGCAGCCCCACGCCCTTTGGTCTAAAAGAGTGAGCCTTGGGCTGCAGAGATGGCTCAGTGGTTAAGAACACTGGCTGTTCTTGCAGAAGACCCGG
>NW_008335444.1:7985972-7988315 GCF_000622305.1 Nannospalax galili | reverse complement strand
ACCCGGGTTCGAATCCCAGCACCCACATGGCAGCTAACAACTGTCGGTAACTCCAGTTCCAAGGGATCCGACAGCCTCTTCTGTCCTCCACAGGCATTGCACGACACAGGTGCATTTACCTACATGCAGGCAATACACATGTACACATAAAAATAATAATAAACTATTAAAAAAGAAAAAGAGTGAGCCTCCAGGCAGGGGGTCCTGATGGAGCTCTGCTGGATTTGGTTGTATGACCTTGGTCTCCTATACATTTTAAGCTATCAATGCTCAGACAGCTGCTAACCCAGAGCTGCCAAACTCTTGTCCTCTGGCTTCTGGTATTTTCTGGGGACCTAGGAGATGCCTTGGCCCAAGAGAGCTGCCTTGGAGGAGGTGAGTTTAACCAGGTCTGCTTTAGAATTCAGCTTGTCTCTGTATGTTTCTTCCACCCACATCTTCCCTGCTGTTCAGCATTTGATGGACTTGAAGCAAGTTCCAACATGAAGCGCAAGCGAGAGTTCCTAGAGCAAAAACAGTTTCTCAGCTTCTACCTCTCAATGTGTAATGACACGCATTACAGCAACTAGCATTTACAGAGCACACGTGTGCCAGGCACAGTGCGAAATATGTTACCTGTGTTATCCAACTAGTTCCCAAACACCCTTATTAGCTAGGTAGCTAGCTTCTCTTAGCCCTAATTTAAACATGAAGAAACTGAGACTCAAACTTAACTCTGGGACATGTTAAATAAGGGAAGGATTTAACCCTTCTCTGACTTCAGGGCTCTGGTCCCTTTACCGCCCCTAGGATCCACCTGTTCTTGACCTAGAGGTGCTCTGGAGTCATGCAGCCAGTTCTAGCTGCTGCTTCCTACAGGAAGAAGTTGCCTGTACCTACCCTGTCCAAGCCAGTGACTGCCTTTCCCTTTGGTTGGGAATCTTCAGAGTCTCCCTGACCCCCTTCCTATTCTTGCTTCTACAGGATGTGATGGTTAATACCAATGAACTGTTTTTGTTGTTTTTTAGTAGTGCTAAGAATCAAACCTAGGATTTTTTTGCATGCTAGGCAAGCATCGAATCTCCAGCCCCCAAGACCTGATACTTAAGAGCCACACTGTTTCTACCTCAGCCAGTGCCTCCAGGGCCTCTGAGAAGCTAAGTGCATGGCCATGGACATAGAATAGGACCCATCCAGAGTGTGGCTCCCTGGAGGAGGGAAGACATACCCAATGAAGGTGGAAGGAGACCAGCAGGCTTGGGACCACCACTAACAGGGCAGGCTTCTATGTCCTAGGAAGAGCAGGTGCAGTCAATTCTGTTTACAAGTCACTCTGGTGGCCGCTCCTTCAGAGAAAACATGGTAAAAAGGAGCAGTGATTGTGGAGCAGCCAACTTGGGTCCCACAGAAGTGGATCTGCCTTATCTGATTCTTTCTGGGAGAAAGACGAGGCAGAGAGAAAAAAGGCAGGGAAGGTTTACTTGTTTCTATAAAGCGTTGTAGTTGAGTGCTTGGAGCTGGGGTGAAAATGTCTCGCTTTAGCCTGGGAGGGCAGAGGAAGGTGTAGTGACCCTGGTGCTGCTGTAAAAGCTAAAGCTGTGCAGGAGGAAGGAGAAAAGTTGACTCTTTGCCCTCCCCATCAGAAGGTGTTCTCCCGGAGCTGGGGGCAAGGTGGATATCCACTGCCTGTCTCTGTGTACTGTCATGCCTCTGTCACACAGGGTAGGTGATATGTCTCTTCATTAGCCAGTATTTATTAAACTTCTACACCTGCCCAGGGGGTACAGGCAGTAGGGAACAACCAGAGAGCTCTCCCCTTGAGTTTTTTACTTTATACTCTAGGGATACAGCAAAGTAAACTTAGAAAGCAAATGGCATATTAGAGAGTGTTAAGTGCTCCAGAAAAAAATACAGCAAGGAAAAGAAATACATGTATGATGGGAGGCCTGGAGACTGAGGTTTGTTCAGTGTGGCCACAGAGGCTAGCTGAGGCAGTGACAAGATGTGAACCAGGCAGAAGGAACAGCAGGTGCGAGGACTGGGAGGCAGGATGGAGCCTGGGGTGCTGGAGGAGTGCTGAGGAGGGGATGGTTGGGAGTACGGTGCTTGAGAGGAAAGGCAAGAACCGAGGCTGGGGAATAGCCAGGTTAGATCAGTAGAGGGGCTGGCGAGGACCTTGGCTTCTGAGTGAGGAGACCTTCAAGGTTTGGATTTTTGAAACTCTGGGACTTAGGTCATCTGTTCTAGCATCTTCTTGCCATGGAGACCATTTTGGTCAACCAGTATGTGCCCATATGTGCCCATGTGTCTGGAAATTTGGTCTGGAGATGTGGGTGTGAGTTTGAGGCAAATAAAAAGATGTGA
>NW_008335444.1:7914592-7985809 GCF_000622305.1 Nannospalax galili | reverse complement strand
GGCCCGGGGGGGGGGGGGCAGAACTCATACTCTGAAATAATGAGGGAATAATACCAGACAGTATTTAAAACCAAGTGCTAAACTGTGTGATTTAGACTATAAATGTTATCAGAACTGTGAGCTCTGTGTGGGAGTATATAGGGAACGCTTCCTCAGGAGGTGCGGCAGATTGGGTCCTAGAGAATAGAGTGGGGTTCTACTCTGCAGAGAAGAGGATTAAAACAAGGAAAACCTGTGGCTCAAGGGGTGAAAAGGGTAGCCATGCTAGGAGAGGAGGGTCGCGGGTCACATAGGTGTGGGAGGAAGTCAGCAAAGTCGTTGGTGGGGGAGGGTGTTGTCTCTGGAACAGTTCCTTCCCGAAAGCCTGGGTTTCTCTCTTGTGTCCTCTTTAACTCCTCAGGGATGAAGACAGCAGCCCTTTAGGAGTGAAATCCTTTCCTCTCCTTCCCAGAAGCTGCTGTTTTCTGTTCTTTGAGGCCTTTGAGCCTTATACAGATGTCCTGGTCCACTGGTATCTGGGACCCATTGTTCTGGAATGCCCTGGGCTCCATGTTCCTGTCTTCTTACCACCCTGAGCTCCTGTCTGGCAGGTTACTCCGTAACATCCCTGTCAGTGAACTGGCAGTAAGATTCCACCCAAGAATGCCAACTCCTTTCTCTGAGGGCTGGGGGGGTCACAGGAGCAAGGATGGCTCACCTCTACAGCAGGGAGTAAGAGTGCCAAACGGATCCACTGGGGTGTCCTCACCCACCTGAGACACAAGTGGAGATGCAGCGCTCCCTGGACCTCAGCCAGAAAGATTAAATTGGCACTGTTCACTCAACAGCCCACTCAGCTCTAGGCCCTGAGGAACTCACAGTGAACCTCAGGTCCTGCCCTCAAAGCTGCAGGGCAAGGTCTGAGGCTGCTTTCCTTGTGACTCACATTGCAGAGCAAGAGGAGTCAGCTGGAGCTGGGTGAGAGCTCCATTTTCTAGCCACCTGCCTTGGGCATTTCAGCTTAACCTCTCTGAGCCTCAACTTGCTATGTGTGTAAGTCTGGGTTAATAGCACCCACTTCCTAGGGTTATTAATAATAATAGCTAACACTTGTGCATGCTTATGAGTTGCCCAAGGCTTTACTGCATTTATCTCATTTAATTCACAGAACACTGGAAAGTAGACATTATTTTCCCCCATTTTGCAGCTGAGGAAACTAAAGCTAGGAAGTGTTAAGTCACTTGCCCGAGGCCACACACAGCCAGCAAGTGATGGAGCCAGAATTCAGCCCTGCATCACTGTGACTCCAGAGCTTTGGTTCTCAGCCACCATATTAAACAATCTGTGTAAAGTGCCTACTACAAATGTTAGTTCCTTTCCCCTCCTTTTCCCCAGGGCTGCCCCTCTGGAGAATAGCTTTCCCCCATTACAACACATTTCTTTTCCAGAGTCCCCTGGAACATGAGAAGTAGGAATGGGAATGAACTGCTGGTTTATGCCAAGGAGAAAGAAGAGGGAGAGCCATTTGCATAAAATCATAAGACACCAAAGCCATGATGAATTCCCAGGGCACTTTTCTCTGAAAAGTGTTATTCAGCCTGACTGGGTCCCGGGTCCTTGGCAGAGGTTATCTGCTAAGGTGAGGACAGGGGTCATAAAGGGTAGGAGAGAGGAGGCCACCATCTTTCGTCCAGGACAAGGAGAAGGCTGTTTGACCTGCAAATGCTAGAGCTGACCCCTAGGGCTGGCAGGGTGCTCACAGGAAGGCCTAAAGACTATGTATTCTGAACTTGGGTATAGCTTCTGTTATGTGTTCAAAACTCGGAACCTTGCTGAATGGGAAGGGAACAGTGTTGAAGGTCAAGGAGGGTAGAAAGGAGGCTGGTATCTCAGCTTCGTGACTGCTAACTGTGTGCCTTCTGCACCTGACATACAAAGTTCCATTTGATGGAAAGAAAACCCAGAACAGATACTGCAGGGTAATCTGAATACAAAGGTACATGCAGAGTGGAGAATAGGAGGCTCTCCAAAGCAGTCCCCATTCACTCCTCTCTAGAGACCCCTTTTCTGGTAGACCTAGCAACTCATCTCTGTACAGCCTCCAGCACAGCCTGCCAGCACCCACTGTGCAGACTCCAAAGTTCTGTGTCTCCTCATAGAGATCTCCAAGAGAAAAGAAGAGCCCAGGTCTTGGCACTTTATAACTGAAAGTCACCTGGCCATATGGCTTTCCAGTACTTCTAGAAATTGTTGCATTGTTTTTTTTTTGTTTTGTTTTTGTTTTTTCAAAACACAACCATGATGTGTGGTAGGCAGAATGGGACCCCTTTTATATTGTACTGATCCCTGGACCTGTAAGTATGGAATGCTGCATAGCAAGGGGAAGTTCAGGCTGCAGGTAGAATGAAGGTGCTAATTGACCTTCAAATTAAGAGATAGTACTGAATTATCCTGATGGTCCCAGTGTAACTACAAGGGTCCTGTGAAAGAGGGGACAGAAATAAGCATTGGAATGATGCCATATGAGAAAGACTTGACAGGTACTGCTTGAGTTCTAGCCTGCCTTCAGCCCCACTGCACCCTCAGCTTCCCCAAAGCAAAGGTAGCCAGTCAGGCTGCTTAGGGCTACAGTGTCCTTGCCCCAGGGCTGATTGCCAGCTGGGTTTTATCATAACCACCTGCTCTGCACCCACCCTCCACAGCCTGTGCAGCTTCTATTACCATAGCAAGCTGCAGGTAGGCAGCACAGGCTACCCTGGGAGTGGACCCCTTACGGGAAGAAGCAGTGCCCCAATAGCACCTTATCTCCCCTCTGCCAGGCATTTCAACCCTTCCCAGTTCTCCCTCCAGCACACCTGAGCCACCGGCCAGCCCCAAGGGCTGCCAGCTCCTGGTGTTGGTCTCCATGGCAACCCCACATTTGCCGTTCGGGTTTCTAATGACTTATTGGCATGTGTGGTAATTTGCAGAGCTTGGCAAGCAGATTTGGGGAGCTGGGGGGCTGGAGGCAGGGAAGGGGCCTTGGCATGGGGAGGGGCTCCAAGTACTGAATGGAGATAGAGGCGCAAGTTTTCCTGGTCCACTCTTCATAGTCCCTACTGAGTAATAGCCCAAGTAAGGGAGCTGCTGCTGGCCCAGGGCCACCCCTCTGAGGAACATTGACTCTCCCCACACTGCTGCAGAGGAGACAGATGGACAGACTGATGTGGAACACAGCTACTCACCTGTCAGGCTGGCTTGGGCAAGTGTAGGGGAGTATCTTCTGGCATTCTGCCTGCTCCCCTAGATCCTGGAACAAGGGGTCCCTTCTGGGCCCAGAATCACTAGACTTCATGGGGAGATGGGTGAGAACAGTGCGTACAGGACAGACAGGTCCTTGTCGTTTCTAGGCTTCTAGAACATTTGGAGACCTAAGCAGCATGACACTAAATGAAATGCCACTATGTAGGTGCAGGGAGGAGGAGGCCAACCAAGCCATCAAAAGGGGAGAGACATAAGGACCTGACCTTTCTCCACTGCTTAGGCAAAGCTTCTCTTTAAGCCTCAATTTGCTTGTCTCTAAAATGGGATTAATATATTAATCAGCTCACCCTTATAAAATACCTGGAACATAGTCAGCCCCAATAATTATTAGAGAATTTTTAAAATAGACCTTTAATTATCTACCCAGGTAAGCAGGAGTAGTGTAATCACTAAGTTGAGAATTTTGGTGGATTTGGTGAAGTCTTTAAATATTTGAAATGTTTTCATTTATTCAGTAAATATTTATCAAGCATCTGCTACTAAGTACAAGTACCCGGCCAGGTTCTGGGCTTTTCCTGGTGTGTGGTGATTAGGGTGGGACTAGTTTTCTTGTGAGTTCTTTGAGCACATAGCACCTCTCAAGAGGGTTGGCACCATGTCAATGGGCCTTGTGTGGCTTTCTGAGAATTGGCTGGTCCCTAGAGAAAAACCTGCCTTGTGAAGGATCTGTCTTGATTATACAAGGGGATGTGCTGTCCAACTCCTGAGAGAGGGTGAGTATGTTCACAGCCAGGTGGATTGGATGAAGAATCTGGTGGGTGGTCACTCCATCTTCAAAAACTGCTGATAAAGCCTAAAGGGTCCGCTGTGGACCACCCCAGCCACCAGCTAGAAGAGAAGAGTGGCAAGGTGCACCTGCTGTCTCCTGGACCACTGAGCACAGCACAGCTCCCTCAACTGGTACAAGAAGGGAGGGGAAGAGAGCAAGTGGAGCTAGTTTACTTGGCTTCCCTCTCCGTCAGCAGATGGACACAAACACATGCGGCAAGTGTCTGTTCTTTTATGAAGCCCCCTGCAGCCTCCTTTGTGAAGGTGTACAGCACCACAGGTGCACCCTCAGCATGGCAGTGATGGCTGAAAGCCAGGTGTCAGTCAATGCTCAGAGAAAGTTAAACTCCAAGGAAGGGAAATGACTTGCCTGGGGTCACACCATTGGTGCCTTGGGAACTAGCTAGAAAGCTCTGACTCTAGCCTTGTGCTGCATCTGTTACCTGTTCACATATTTCCTCTTCCCCTCTTCCTGCAAGAGGAGTCCATTTCTCCAACTCTCGTAGTCATACTAACTCTCCACACCTTTTACTTGCCAGCCTTATCAAGTGAGGCCTTCAACATCTGCCTGTACTCATCCTTCCCTATAATCACCCTCCCCCATATTCATCCTATACTCGCCCTTCCCCATACGTACCCTCCCCTTTCCCAGCCCATCTGTCACGTGGTGAGATCAAGGACTCCATGGATTACTCATCCTGCCCCAGGCCCATCAGCCCTTTACTGGCTCCTCCCCATCACTACTCCTCAGGCCATACCCTAGACTTGATCATCACCTGAAAGTCATCTGGCAGAGCACCTTGCTTTCAGATGGCCCCCTCCTGGTCCCCCAAGCTGCTTGGCCAAGGACTCCCACAGCACTGTTCCTGAATTTAGGGACCTTGGGTCCATTAGCCATCTTCCCTCCCTTCTCTGATTCCAGACAGATTCCATGATCTACCATGTTAAGGATTCTCCTGCCAATGCCCTAAGACTCTCTGTCTTTTTATTACCCCTACTTGGCAAAGTCCAAGTTTAAGATCAGTTTCTTTGCAGCTTTTGCCTACATCTAGGCAGCCAAAGCTGCTGGGAACACACACACACACACACACACACACACACGCATGCACCCACCCACGCATGCACACATGCACATACACATTGAGGCAGATGGGCACATCTACAAGCTCACCATCACCAACCCAACTTGTTCTTCAAAAGTGCCTGGTGTTCCTGCCACATTCCCTGGTTCTTCCTCCTGACTCTGAGATGACTATTTCACGCCTTCCTCCCCAAACCTCCGCCTCTGCTGGTGCTCTCAGCTGAGGACCTCACCTCCCACTTCACAGAGAAATAGCAGTCTTCAGGCAGAGCTCCCCAGTTTGTCCCCACCAAACCCTCAGGCACACCTGCCTCTGCATCTTCCTCTGCTACTCATGCCTCAGCCAAGGCAGCAAGGTGCCAGTTCAGGTCAGTGCTTCCCCATGGGGTCTAAAGCCCTCAGTCCTCTGAAAGAAAGTTTCTCCTGGCTTCAGAAAACCCACCACTTCTTCATGCCCAGTTGCTGTCCCCACCCTATCTTCATCCTCTCAAGCCAAGTGTCTTGAGAGACTTGGCTCCACCAGTGTGCTCCATTCTACACCACCCACACCTTCAGCCCCACTCTGGTCTGGCTTCCACCCCCAGCCCTGGCAAAGCAGCTCTCCATTCGGCTCAAGCCGGGGACCAGGCTCCATTTGCAGAAGCATTTTCTTTCACTTTGGGCACTTCCCTTTCCCTGGGCTTCTCTGTGCCCTTCTTCCTGACTCTTCTGGTTACTCCAAAGCCATCTTCCCTCGCTGACTCACTCTTCCCATATCCATCCTTAAATGCTCGTGTTCCCTGTGGTCTGCCTATTGGAGGTGCTGTCTTCTGACTCTAGGACATCCCTCTACATGAATAGTTTCTGTTATCATCCACATGTAAATGATGCCCCAATCTCTAGTTTGCATCTTTTAGTCTTAGCTCTGTATCCACATATCCACCTGCCTAGGTGACTCAGATGAATGTGCCAAAACCCCTCAGCTTCAGCATAGCTAGAGTCAGAGTTGTGCTGCTCCTAAATCTCCACTGCCTTCCCACCCTGCCTCATGCTGTGTGGCCTGATTTTATGAATAGTACCACCTCATGCCAGTTCTGCAAGCCCCAGACTAGGCGTCATTGGCCACTCTTCCTTTACCTCCTGAAGTCCAGTGTGTCACCAGGTCCTGTCTCCCTATATGCAGCCACTTCATTGCCCCCCACCCCCCACAGCTGCACTTAAGTGCAGGCTGCCTTACCTCTCACCCCAGCTACTGGGATCACCCTCTCACTGGCCATGGCCACTTTGCACCTGCAGTCTGGGCTCTGAATCACTCTCAAGGGACACAAATCTGACCTGGGAACCTTCTGCCATAATAATAACACTCTTCAGAGTGTTTCAGTGTTCTTTGGGATGGTTTTAGAATAGCTCTACTGTAGGATCCAGCCCAGGCCTGCCCTGCAGCACCCCCTTGAGTTGCTGCACTCTAAGTCTATGTATGATTCTTTATGTGTACGTGTGCGTGTGTAGGTTCAGGCATGTACAGTGCATTTGAGTACGTGTGTGTGGAGACCAAAGGACAACCTCACATGTCACATTCCTCAGACATTGCCTTCCCTGTTTTTGTTTTTTGTTTCTGGTTTTTTGGTTTTTGAGACAAGGTCTCTCACTGGCCTAGAACTCATGCTTTAGGCAGGGCTGACTGACCAGCCAGCCCCTGGGATCCACCTCTCTGTACCTCCCCAGTGCTGAGAAATTCAGATTTAAGCTTAAATTGCCTTCCTTTAGAGGTTACCCTCTACCTCCAGGATCTCCTCAGACCCTGGTAAACATTTTCATGGTACCCCATGCTTCCTTTGTAACATGCATCCTTAAAAAAGGATTGCATGCATTTGTGCATGCATGGGTCATGCTTCATGTGTGCTGATGCCCTCAAAGGCCTGAAGAGGCAGGCAAAATCCCTTGAGCTGGAATTACAGGTGGTTGTTTGTGAGCTAAGCATCTAACTCGACTTTTTAGTATTTTATTTACTATTTTTATTATGTATATGAGTGTATTACCTGCATGTATGTAAGTGCACCTGTGTTGTGCAATACCCATGGAGGTAAGAGGAGGGCATCAGATTCCCCTTGAACTGGAGTTATGGATAGTTGTTAGCCACAGTGTGGGTGCTGAAAATCGAACCCGGGTCCTCTGCGAGAGCAACCAATGTTCTTAACTGCTGAGCCATCTCTCCAGTCCCATAACTTGGCTCTTGAAGCACAGCAAGCATTCTTAACCATTTCCCAACCATACAAGATGTGTCTTGATAGCTAATTATATCCATGAGAGCTTTATAAATAAATGCCTGTCTATGACACCATGAGGGTAGAGATTCCTCTGTTTAGTCACCTTGTACCATTGGTACCTGGTTCATATTTAGGTGTTCACAGGTATTCAGGCTGGGTATGGTGGCACACACCTGTAATTCTAGTACTAGGGAGGCAGCAGCAGGAAGATATCAAATCTAAGGCCAACCTAGGCTACACGGAGACCTCGTCTCAAAATCTCAAATGAGGGCTGGGTTATCGTAGTTGCATACCTATAATCCTAGCACTCAGGAGATAGAGACAAGAGGATGAGTTTGAAGCCAGCCTGGGCTACATAGTGAGATTCTGTCTCAGTAGTCCAGGGGTGGTAGTGTACACCTTTAATCCCAGCACTTGGGAGGCAGAGGCAGGTGGATCTCAGTGAGTGCAAGGCCAGCCTGGTCTACATAGCAAGTTCCAGGCCAGCTGGGACTACAGGAAGACCCTGCCTCAAAAAGACCAAAAAAATAAAAAAAAGACAAGTCTTCAAATGCAAAGAGTCTCATAGCAAAAAGGAAGAGGAAAGCCCATCACTGAGTGTGGCATTAGTAGACCAGATGGTCATGTCTTGTCAGTGGTTGCTATATAAGGAAGCTGAGCTTTCTTCCTTCCTTCTCCCATCTCTTCTCTCCCCACTCCACCAGTTACAGTCCCAGCCCAGACCCAAAGAAAAGTCAACAAGCTTCTAGTGCAGACTCTTCACAGTAGTTCTTTCAAGAACTAACAGTAACCTTTCACATCTGACATTTGAACTGCTTTTTGTAACCAGCAGAACTCTTACTTATGTTATGATGCTCGATTACATTTGTCCTTTGTGCCACCCCTGTGACAAAACTGGAGTGTGTATGATGACTGCCTCTTGCACAGTGGAGGTAACCATAGCTCAGGGGTTCGGTGACTCACCTGCAATCACGTGGCTATTCAACCAGAGCTAGACTTGGGATGGTGCTTGGGGTTCCACTCCAATGTTCTCTCCTGCTGCCTGTCCATGCTTGTGGGAAAGAGGCTGCTGTGTGCTCACAATGATCTACAGCAAGGGACTAGGAAATCATATTCAAAACAAACCCCATGGGCGGATGGCAGGACCAGGGTATATCCTGGTTGGAGAGAATGACCTCCATCACTGAGTTGGCACTGTGGAGTCAGCTGGGCCTCTCATTTTTCTCAAAGATCCTTCTGGTCCTTCGTTGTGTGCTAAGAACAGAATGCCCTGCCAGAAGCAGAAGTTCTCAGAGAACCCATAGTGAGGAAGGAAGAGGACAGCGTCCTCCTGCCATTTCCTGAATAGGGTCCTTGCTTCAGAGACAGAGCTGTCCTCCTTGGCCTGGCTAACTGCCTTCAAATGCTTCCCCGCTGCCCCAGCCACCCCATACTGCTTCACACCTTTGACTCTGGGGACCTTCTCAGTCCCCTCTCCTGACTGATTCCTGTCACACCTTGGCACTCACATATAGTAATATCTTTTCCAGGAAATTCCTCCCACATGCTGAGCACACTCTGCATATTTTATTAAATGTCCCTCTTTACTGAGTCTTTCTCTTCTGTTGGGCTAGAAACTTCTCAAAGACAGCCTGAGTTACTCACATGGGCACTCCCAGGGCTGGCATCCTACGCTAGTAATAAAAACAACACACGTTGACCACTTGCTGTGCGCTAGATGCTGCACTGAATTTCAAAGCAGTTTTTATTTTAAACTAAGTATAGATTCACTGAGGTGCAAAGAACAGGGAAGGCCTAAGTACCCTTCAATCAGGCCCTCCTAGTGTTAACACCTTGCCTAGCTACAGTGGAAAAATAAAACCAGGAAACGCACATTGGTGTGACCCACAGACCTCATCCACAGTTCATGTTCATTTGTGTGTGTGTAGCTTTGTGTAACTACATCTATAAAATCAAGATACTGAACAGAAGGCAGACATGGTGTGCAAGCCTGTAATCCCAGCACTTAGGAGGCCGAAACAGGAGGATTTGGGGTTCAAGACCAGCCTAGGCTACATAAAGAATTCCAGGCTAGTCTGAGCTATATAACAAGACATTATCTCAAATACACAAGTAAAATAAGATAGTTATCTGTAGCATCACAAGACTATTCTGCTGCCCCCCACAAAACCGCACATGCCCACCAGTCTGTTCTCCATCTCTACAGTTAGATTTCCAGATGTTACATGAGAAGGATCAGAGCTGGAGAAATGGCTTAGCAGATAAAAGCACTGGCTGTCCTTCCAGAGGACCCACATTCAATTTCTAGTACCTAGATGTGGGCTAACAACCATCTGTAACTCCGGTTCCAGGGGATCCAACACCCTCTTCTGACATCTGTGGGCACTGTACACACATACAGGCAGGCAAATCACTCATACATATAAATAAAAATAATAAAATATTATTTTAAAAAGAATCATGGCTGTAATATTTGACTGTTAGCTTTCAACCATAGTTTCCTTCAAGTTCATCTAAATTGTTGACTGCATCAATAATTTGTTCTTCTTTATTGCTGAGTAGTATTCCAAAGTAGGCATTGCTGCAGTCTGTTTAACTCTTCCACCACTGTGGGATATTTGTCTTACTACAGTTTACAGATGAGGAAACAAATTTGTCCAGGGTCACATGACTAGTAAGTGGCATTTAATAAATGCTAAATGATAGGAAACTAATAGATGCTTATTGTGCTGAGCTCAGCTATGTGAGGGCACTTTATGCTCTTTTCCTAGCACCCAGAAAGTTGTTTTACCTGTCACAGATGTTCAGTAAATGCTTGTCATTGTGGTGCATCTGAACTTCCACAGGCCCGGGTCTTGTTCGGCTTGCACTAAACCTCACATTGCAGGATAGGAATTGCTTCTCTCAATAGCTTACAAGATAACCACACTCTCAGTTACTTGAAATGTTACGAAGGTATACTTGGGGTAGTAAATATTGATCACAGACAGGTCTGGTATTTTATTGCCCAAAATGCCCAACGTTATTGACCACGTGATTGGTATTTTGCATCTCATATGCAGAATGCTGGATTAATCAAAATGCCGAGAAACCTTTCCAGACCTGCTTCTTGCCACTGTTGCCCTCCCAGGTGGTGCTGGGTCAGGCTTTGGGATCCTGGGTCAGGTCGTGGGATTCTGAGTCAGGTTGTGGAATCCTGGGTCAGGCTGTGGGATCCTGGGTTAGGCTATGGGATTCTGGGTCAGGGTGTGGGATCCTGGGTTAGGCTCTGGGATCCTGGATCAGGCTTTGGGATTCTGAGTCAGGCTATAGGATCCTGGGTCAAGCTATGCAGGAGCAGTCCATAGAAACAATGGGCTGAGTCCTGAACATGCCCACCCTAAGCTGCAGAGTCTATCCGGGTGTTTTTCCTCATGGAAGAGGTGACAAGTTCTTGCTGCTCAGCAGGGGCCTCAGGAGGTTTAATTAAGGAGGATTTGTGGAGCTGTTGGAAGCCCTCAACCTGAGGTGTAGAGAGCCAAATGCAATTAAGTGACTGGAAAGGAACCACAAGTTGGACAAGTCTTGCCCTGGGCACAGTGCCTAGGAGACAGGCTTGCTTGAGCACCCTCTGCCACCCTGTTTGTAGAGGTAAGGTGATGAGAACCAACCACTGCATGTAGGGACATACTAAGGAGACAAAAGAGTCTCCAAGGTGGGACCATTACAGAGGGTGCCTGGAAATATGTCCTGTGGCCTTCAGATGAACCTGAGGTTCAGTCACAGGTGGAAGAGATGGATGAAGAGAACAGGACTGGCCACCTCAAATGACCTTGACTCCCCTCAATAGCCAGATGTCATCTGGTCACAGAGATCCAGCACTAACAGCAGTGTGTGGAAAAGAGAAACTGTGTTGAACAGAAGAACTCCAAGGAATGCCGTAGCTAAGCTGGATTCAACCTGGGCATCAGAGGGCAGTTCCAGGAACTCACTTCTCTGCAGGGATACCCCACTGACACAGAAATTCTGGGAGGAAATGTTTGAGGAAAGCAGGTACAGTCTAGTACTATTTTGGCCTCCTGGCACCATTTAGACTGTGTCTTTGGCTCCTGGAATGGATGAACGCTCTGCTGTTGGGACACCTTGAAGGGAGAGCTGAAGAATCATGTGCTGTGATTTCAGTAATGACCCCCAAAGGCCCCCAGAGGCGTATTCTCCAGAGTAGAGATGCTGGGGAGGTTAAGTCACTGGGTGCGTGTTCTCAAAATAGATTGTAGGGACCATGGTCTCTTCCATCCCTGCCATGAGGGCAACAGTCTGCTCTACTGTGTGCTTCCCCCCATAATGTACTACCTTACCACAGGCCCAAAGCAAGAGAATTAGTCATGACTGAAACTGTGGGTTCAGTAAACCTTTACTCTTTATAAGTTGATTATCTAAAATAATTTATTACAATAATGGAAAAGAATGGTAATTGAAGACATAAAATGAACTGTTAGGAAGTGGGGCCACTACCAGAGCAGAGGGGTGACACGTCTAATTTAGGATGAGTTCTAAGAACATAAGTGGAAGTTTGCTGCTTGAGGGAACTGAATGGTCAGGAAAAAAATCAGAGTAAATGATGACCGCTGGGCTAACACTGACGGTATAAGAGACCATATGAGGCTACAAGGAGAGCCTGCAAAGGATGGCGATGACCCTGCAGAAAGTGGAGGCTGGATCCAGAGGAAGGAGAGTCCAAGGGAGGCATGGAGATAGGAGTAAGGAAGCAGGAATTCTTAGCCATGGTGACTGACCCCAGGAGGTCCCAGGGGTCTGAAAGCTGGAGAATTGGGGATGGATTAAGAAGAGCATGATAATGCAAAACCAGCACACAGGCCATGGCAGGAAGCATCTGTGCGAGGGGCGACAAACCAAGGGGAGAGGAAAGAAAGTAACTGAGTTCCCTGAGGTGGTAGGAAAAGATGAAGCTAGTTTTAAGGGGGAAATCTCTCCCTGGAAGTCAGAGGGATGGCAGGTGGACTGGGTGGGCTGGGCAGAGGTGGCCTAAGAAGGAGGTGGAAGTCATACCTGCCCAGGTCCATGGTGCAGATGGCTGTGCCGAGAGTTCTGGGGCAGCAGCCAGAGGGATGAGAGGATTAGGCAGAGACTGGATGGGCTGGAATCAAGCATCTGTAATAGGACTTGTCTGCTGACTTCCGTATTTTCTTCTGCAATGCTCAGGGAGGGACACTTTCTAATGTTCTAATGAAGCTGGGGTAACAATGATCTCACCCTGCTGCAGAGCCCAGCCTCTTCCCACCAACAGTCATTTCCCCTGGCCTCACTCTTTAGGGAACTCTTTACTTTGAAAGCTTACATTGTTTCTCCTTGGCCTGACTTATAGATGATTCTGAGTCCCTCTGCCCACCACTGTTCCCCAGGCACTGTTTCATTTTTTTATCTCCTCCTAGATCTGGCAACAGCAGCTTAATAGCCTCCCCAAGGGTCAGGTTGGGAAGGTGAATGCTGGGGGGGCTGTGTCCTGCCTCTCCATTAGAGAGGTGATGGAAGGCAGGGTGTAGAGAATGGATAACACAAGTAGACACAAGCAGCTCACAGGATAAAGCATCTCACCTGAACTGAATTGTGATGCGAGAGCCCCCCAACTGCTGGTCTACTCAGGGCTAGAGATGACAGGATGTGTTTCCCAGAGTACACTGGGTAGCCAGGAGAAAGGGGAATGGACTCAAAATATTTGTTCTGAACAAATGAATCCCATGTACATGCCCAAGCAGCCTGCAGGGCCATGATGGCTGCCTGTGTTTGAAGACTTCCTACACTCCATGAATTCAGATCCTGCAGGAGAGCCTAGAAAACAGCTGCTTCTCCATGCATCTCCCATGTTGTATGCTGGCCCCCTACCAGCTGTGCTAACTAGTGGGAAATGTCCTGGCTGTGAACCATATGACATACTCTGGCCACACCTGTAGGCCTTTGCTCACATGCCCCATGTCCATGATGCCTGTGTCCTGCCGCCCTGCCACCCTGTCGCCTCACCCCAGCTCTGGCTGTGCCCCCTTTGTGACTTTGGTGCCCATGGTTCGAAGGAAGGACGATGGAGAGACATCTCAAAGGCTGTGGAAGAAAAGCCATAAGGAAATGTGAATTCTGGCTTTACCTCTGTCTCAGGGTCCTGTGTAGTCCTGTGTTACTGTGAGCTGCTCACCAAAGCTCTTTGTGCTTCCATTTTCTCACTGGCCATTCCGTCAGCCCAATCCCCAGAGCAGAAAGGGCCTTAGGAAAGCCAGTATCCAATCACTGTGAATAAGATACATCCTTAGAAGGATCATTTCCAGTGCTCCTGGACTGATGACAGTACTGGAGATGTTTCCTGGTCCCCAGATAAAGGATTGCAATGGACTTTGAAGTTTCCAACTTCTATTTAAGTCCCAGGTCCTAGCAACTGACCAACTATTCAGCTTGAGCTAATTATTCTTTAACTATGGATCAATTTTTCCTCCATAGCATGGAACTCAGCACCTGCCTCACATAATGTATGTGGAAAAATAAAATACAATAAGTGGTGAGACAGTGTTTTGCAGATTCTTACATGTCCTACTACAGGGCTGGAGAGATGGCTCAGTGGTTAAAAGCACTGGCTGCTCTTACAGAGGATGGGAGTTCAGTTCCCAGCACTTACATGACAGCTAACAACTGTCTTAACTCCAGTTCTAGGGGATCCAACACCCTCTTCTGGCTCCCATGGGTATTGCACAACATGGGTGCATTTACATATACATACATGCAGGCAGAACACTGATGCACATAACATAAAAATAAATAAAAAGTCCTATTGCTGGCTGAGAAGAGTGCAAAGACAGTGGGCAGATCCTGGGCCTGGGCTATATGGACTGGCTTGTTTCCACTCTGTGTGTCTTGGCCTTGGACACTTCTCCTTGTCTTGATTTCATCATCTGTAAACTATGCCAGAGCCTACATCCACAGCGCTTAAGAAGGGTCTGCAATGGAAAATTTGCTCTCTTGCTTGTTCCCACGCCCTGTGTGTGGGCACATTCCCCCTGTCTTAGCCCACACCCTACCCCCAGATCTTCAAGTCAAGGACAGCTCAGAAGACATCATTTGTACATTGTTTCAAACACTCAACCTGCCCTGGCATTTGTCTATGGAAATGCCACACTCTCTGCACCCTCCCCGGGGTCTCATCTTTAGCGACATGTCTTTGGTTTCTGGTTTCTTCTTGCTAGTGAACAGCAGGCACATGCCAAGGAATGCCCAACTGATCAGATCCTCTGTAGACCCTGCAGTCTTAGGTCACCCATCCCTCAGCTGGGGACCAGCTTTCCCCAGCGCTGCACCCCTTGAGCAGCAGGCCACTTGATGAGGTTGCCTAGTCATCCTGCAGTGTGACCGGGGACAAGAGTGCTAGGGAGTGCTTCTAGCTTGGAGGGATTTTCACCCCTGATCCTCACTCCCTGTCCTGCTCCTACTTGGCTCAGAAAGTGGCCCTCACTTGCAGCTGCCTCATCTGTATTTCTGACAGCATTTCCCCTGTGCCACAGCCTGGCCAACTTTTGACCCTTCCTGTCAAGGGCATCTGGGAGCCCTTCATCAACCGGCTGCCCTTTGTGGCTCCTGGCAGGATGGCACTTGGGCCATTAGGACTTTTTGTCTAGATAGCTGCCAAGTTCCTTTGTGGTCTTATCTGGCCCATGGACCACTTGCTTCAGAATAACCCTTATGGGTGGAGGTACATTAAAATGCAAAGTCCATGCATGAGAAGTAAATATATAATGAAAAAAATTAAGAATATTTTTTTAAATTTCAATGCATATTTCCAGACAGCAGTTCAGACTTGGGTCCAGCAATCTACACTTCAAATAAGCTCCCATCAGACTGTTAGGTACAGCAAAGTTTGAAAAGCATTGATGGGACTCCCCGACCGCCCCCCGCCCCGGGTTTTATTGAGGTAGAGCGCACAGTGAGCAAGCAGATTCTCAGTGTGCGATGTGATGTGCATGGGGTGTACAGTGCCCCCATGTGACCACTCCCAGATGAAGGCATGGAGCACACAACGCCCCCCTTGCTCTCATGTTCCATTTGGGAGAAGGGGACTACCATTTGGAGTCTGGCAGCACAGATTCATTTCACTGTTTTTAACTTCACCTGAATGGAGTACTTGACTTCTTTCACTCAGCAGTATGTAAAATACTGCCTACTCTCAAAAGAGCAGACAGCCTCTCTCCACCCCATGTGCTTTGACCTCCCCGGAGACACAGAGAGAAATCAGGCCTAACCCTCAACCCCTGCCATTGCAGTTTCCTGGTCCTCCCAGCACAGCCTTGTGGAGACCATACTCAGGTGTGGAGAGCACATCTGCAGTGTCATCTCTCAGGATGTCATCCCTCAGCAAACAGGAGGCTCCGCAGCTGGGAAGGCCCTGGGCCAGCTCCCACCAGTCACTCCTTTGATAGTGACAACAACTAAAGCCATTCATTTGTTGGGTGTGGATTGCTAGAGAGTCCAGGCACACTCCAAATGAAATTGGCCAATTTCAGCTACAAATGAAGAGACAAATGAGATGGAAATTGCACAGAACGAGCCTCCTCCTTGTGTGTAGGTATCAGTGCTGACACGCTGAGCAATGGAACCAATTTCAGCCTCTCTGCAGCTGGGTCAGAAGGGCTTTCCTGGCAAGGTATTTCCTGGAAATACTATCTCCTCCTCCATCCAGCCAGAAGGTCAGTCCAAGGCTCCGGGGAAATGTAGAAGGGGAGGGGGTGCAAATATGCACATACATGTAAGGAAGACAGGGAGGGAACAAGTACAGGACACTAGGCAGGCACCAGAGAGACAGGGTCACACAGAAAGGTGATTCTGTCATTCCCAAAAGGGAAATATTTTGAGCATCCACTATGTGCCCAGCCCCATGTTGGGTGTTCTGAGTATACAAATGAACAAGGCCTGCCCATAGGAGTGCCTAGCCCAAGGGAGGAAAAGAAAGCAGGATGGTGGGAATGGTGACAGAGAGGGCAAGGAGAAATGGGGTGCACCTGTGCATGGGAGAAAGAGCAGCTGGAAGGAGCAGTGAGTGGGGCAGGGGACCACAGAAGAGGAACAGAGGCCCTGTGGGCAAGTCAAGGTCAAAGCCAGAAGAGGGCCAGAGAAGCTGGGCCTCCCTATCCCAACAGGCGCAGAGAAGGTAGCCAGAAGAATGCCCTGTAAAGAGGCTTTAGATGCCTTTGCAGGCAGCAATATTGGTTTTTGGTAAAGTGTCAATCCAGTGAAGGAAGAGAATTAATAAACCATTTAAATGGTGGCTTAGCCCCTATTATGTAAAGGTGTCCAAAGACCAGGATTTCTCAATCTCTAGGTCTCTGTGGCATCCATGTCCCCTGAAAAGAGAGTTGCAGAGAGGCAGGGAATGCAAATTTGTTTTCATTGGACCTGAGCTAAATACAATTTTAGTAATAATAATAATAACAAACACTTATAAAGCACTTACCATGAGCCAGGCTGTTCTAAGCACTTCACACATATTAACTCATTTACATAGTAAGTATGCTGGGAGGAAAAAAAAAAAACCTCTGTGATGCACTTCATAGCCAAACACAAATGATTTTTGAACTACCCACCACTGCTCTAAGAGCTATGGATCAAGCCCCTCTCTTGAAGGTGAGCATGAGGCAGAAGTCCTGGGAAATGGGTTTGGAAGCTGTTCCAGGTACCCTTGAGTGATTCTAGACCTTAGCAGGCCAGTAAACTCATCTTTTCCCTCTTCCTCTGAGCTGATGCACTCCAGGCCAGGCCTCGGGCAAGGAGTTCAGCCTAGGAGATGCTGGAGACATCATGAAGGATGTGACTGCTGGTTAGAGGGAGGGTGGCTTTCTCTCCTGAGACTGCTCTGCTCTGATCTGTGTGCATAGCATCATTGTGGATGTTGCTAAGCCTGACTGCCACTAGGGAACTAGTTTCCATAGCAACAGAGGTACAGTAACCCTTGACATTCTCAAGGGATACATCATAGCCCTTCATAAATCCATGGATTAAAGAGGACCACATCATTTTCCCCCATGAAATGCAGTAAAGTGTGGCTGCGGAATTTAATGAAGATGGCCAGCAAGGGCACAATCGCCTACTCCCGACTGGCCAAGAGCCCTTCCAGTACCAGTCTGAGCCCTTACAGGTCAGCAGCATAGACTGCCTGTGTTGTGTCAGACCAGGGTTAGGACAGCAGACACTACCCTATGCTAAACCTAAAATGCCAGTGTCTACTGTCTCATTCAAGCAACAGAAACTGGGAGGGAGTTCTGGTTAAGCTCAATGGACCATACCCATCCAGGAGTCTCTCTGCTACCTCCCAAGTCACACTAAAATGAGTACAGGAGTAAGGTTCAGGGCCAGAGAGAGGAGACCATAGCCAATAAGCAACATCCATCCATTACAGAAATTGAGAGTAAACAGACTTGGCAGAAAACAGGCCTCTTGGAGGCCTATAAGGAAGGCAGTGGATGAGAAATGGGCAGATTCCTGCCACAGTCTTAGAACTCTGTAGATCTGGAGGTAAGGAATGGAACAGTGATACCCTAGGTCTCCCCCTAACTGCATCTCATCCCGTGACTGTCCCTGTTTTGGGAAAAGCATCCTGGAGAGAACTTTGCCTACCAAATAAACTAGCCAAGAAGTGATGCCTTGGGAACATGAGCACAATTCTGGGTAGAAATGAGGCAAAATGTTGGAAAGTGGAGACTTGCTGAAAGTTTTCAAACAATATGAAAAGCCCTTGGCCCCTTTTCTCCAGCTAGCTCTGGGAATGCTGAGACCTAGGCTCATGGTGACACTGGGAACATGTGCTAAGACCTCCCACAGGGATGTCTGCCAGTTCACAGCACACAGAACTTTTAGTCAGCTTTTCAATGTTTCTCTCATGAATACCATGGCCGAGAGCTACTAGATTTTTAAAGGAAAACATCTAATATTTGTAAAATAAATAAATAATCAGAAAATAATATGAAGAAAGCAGATATTACAAGGGGGTGGCAACAGAGACACCACACCACCATAATTCATATCCTCCAAGAAATGAGAGGTTATTATATCCACAAAATTTAAAAATTGAGGGATAGTTCACACATTACAAAATTCACCCTGTTACAGCATACAGTTTGGTGGGTTTTGTATGCTCACAAAGTTGTGCAACCATCACCACTAATCCTAGAATATTTTCATTACCCCCCAAAACCCTGTACCTTTAAGTAGCCACTCATCCCACCTCCAGCCCCTGGCAACCACTAACTACTTTGTAGATCTGTAATTTGCCTATTCTGACATTTTATATGAATGGAAATCATCTACTATAAAGGCTTTTGTGGCTAGATTCTTGCACTGAGCATGTTTTCAAGGCTCATCCTTGTTGCATGTATTGTTGCACTGCACAGATATAAGCATATAAGGTGGGTTTTTTGGTTTTTTGTTTTGTTTGTTTTTGGTCTTTTTAAGACAGGGTCTCCCTGTAGCCCCAGCTGTCTTGGAACTCACTATGTAGACCAGGCTGGCCTTGAACTCACAGAGATCCACCTGCCTCTGCCTCCCGAGTGCTAGGATTGTACATACATAACTCAGGCTGGCCTGAGTTAACATATCAAAACCCTGTCTCAGATTTCACAATGTCAGGGATAAAATTCTACAAGTATCCAGAAAGACAAAAACAGGCTTTAGGGTGCAGCAGACTTTTCGGCAGGAATGCTAGACAGAAGCAGACGATGGAACAGTGCTTCCAGAAACACCAGAGAAGGTTTTCATCAACTCCTACCTGTCAGTTACCCATGCAGATGGAATAAAGACATTTTTGGTCTTTTTGAGACAGGGTCTCCCTGTAGCCCCAGCTGGCCTGTAACTCACTATGTAAGACCAGGTTGGCTTTGACCTCACAGAGATCCACCTGCCACTGCCTCCAGAGTGCTAGGACTAAAGGTGTGTGCCAACACACCCAGCTAGGAATGATGACATTTTTGAGCATGCAAATTTTCAAGAAATTTGTTTCCTTCTCAACAGCAACTCAAAGATGTACTGTACCAAAAGAAGATGAAAACAAAGATGACATGAGACCAGGAAGAGAGACAAATAAAATGTGTGCCAGACAGGACAAAGCCTGAGAAAGTATGAGGATGTCATTTTGGTAGCACTAAGGGGTAGAATGGAGCATGGTTTAAATTTTCTCCATGTTTTCCTGTGTTTTCTTATTTTTCGATAATAACGTTATATTGTAACCACCAATTGCTGTGATTTGTCACATGCAGATAGAGAGAGCCAGCAGCAGGAGACAGATACTGAGAAAACAGAAAGGACAGAGGCTAGAAATTCAGCACTTTGAGGCCACTGTGCTGCCCCAAAGCCATTGTTCTAGATGGCACGTGCCCATGTGATGTATCATAGCCACACAGCCACATCTGCCTGTCTGCCCCGCTGGATGGAGAGCTTGCTCAGGACCGAGGCTCAGTCTGTTTTATCTTGTATATCCATCTGTCCCTGGCAGAGAGCAGATGTAGAGTGGACGCCTGAATAGATAGATACACTGAGAGACAGAGAGAGGAAGAATAAAGAAAAATAAGACAGAGGAAAAACTCCTGAGTAAGGACACAAACTGAGGCCAGGCTGTGGTTCTTTTGGGACAGGGTCTCATGTAGCCCAGTCTGGACTTGAACTTGCTATGTAGCCAAGGATGGCCTTGAACTCCTGACCCTCCTGCCTCAGCCTCATGTGTGTTTGATTACAGGTATGTGCCACCAGACCAGCTTTTTGTTTGGAAAAGGACTGCAATTCAGCAGTAGGAAGTATGGCTCTCTTACTAGAAACAGTCCCTCCTCCACATGGAGCATTTTTTGACATCTCTAATCTTTACAACCACCCTGCAAAGTAGGTATTACTGCTTTAATTGTACAAAAGAGGAAACTGAGACTCAGAGCAATTAACTTGCCAGGCATCAAACATAACAAGGCAAAGCCAAATTAACCAGTCCTTTACTGTCCCACTGCACCACCGACTCCTCACCCAAGGCTGAAGCAACTGCAGTGCCCCAACTCCACACAGATGGGAGGAGTCGGGGTAAGGCTGGGCAGCATCTGGGGAGGCTTCTCTGTGCTTGCCTGCCTTCCTCTCCCTCTTTCCTCCTCCCTAGAATTCTTCAGATGCGTGGTCACTGTTTTGACAGGACATGAAGCCATCCACAACCTTTCTCTTCCCTTCTTCTCAGCCTCCTATTGTCTCCCTAATTAAAGATGGCTTGAAAAATTCCCCTTGCTGTGTGCTGCTTGGCAGTATGCCAACACCCTAGTGAGGAAGGTAGCTGCAGACACCTGGTACCTTGATACATGGAGACACCTGAGCACTGGTAGGGCCAGCTGAAGAATAGAGGCAGAGGGGAGGGAGGTGGACAGGGCAGGGCAGAGCAGGCTCTGGGTACCTCTCCCAGCCACACAACTGGGAGGAGGGACCTGGAGAAAATAGAGGTCTCCTGTCCTCAATCCCCATTCCAGAGTTTTCTGTTAGTGCCCAGCAGCCCTCATCCCCTGCCCTGTATCTGACAGAGCTCCCCTCAGGATGCCAGATTCTTTGCCCTGCTGTTCCTTCTGTAAATCATGGGTGCCACTCCCAAGCTGGAGAGTTTTGATGTGAGCACATGACTTTACTGGAAGATGGAAACAAGTTGGTCACCCCCATTTTGCTTACTGTACCATTCTGATCTCAGGTCCCAAGGCTGTTCCTGAAAGAGGCCACCTGAGATACAGGAGCACCACATCTCTATCCTGTTACTCTGTTTAGTTCCTGGCCTAGTTTTCCAGTGCTGCCATGACATGTTGCCACAGCCATGGTGGCTTAGAGCCACACGTGTTATTTCGTGGCCCTGCCCCACACAGATCCATCTGGGCTGACTGGCTGCTTTCTCTGTCTAGGTTACAAAAGACTGAGTCAAGGTTTCAGGCAGGCTGTTCTCTGCCTGCAGGTTGTTGGGGAACCTACTCGGCACTGGTTCAAGTGGTTGGTGGCATTAGGCCAGTTGAGAGCCACCCTCTCTGCTGTTCTGTGCACAACTTCTTACACCTCAGAACCAGCAAGAGAACATCAAATCCCCATATGCTGGCCCCCACATTCTGCTTTCAGAGGTCACCCTCTGAAGGACTCATTCATTTAATGCCATGTGGGTAACCCAAGTCATGCTTGGACCTTAAAGTCTTTGGTGGTCTAAGAGCCACCAGGCATCAGAATGGAGGTCTTTGAAGGGCTGTTCTGCCTACCAAAGTGCTTTCAGAGTCCTTGTCACCTTGTCTCACACAACCCCTGAATCCCATGTCAACTCTATGAGACCAGTGACTGTAAGTGTACATAGCAGTGTCCCCTTAGACAATGGGCTGTTGAGCTTGGTGAGTGAATGAACATTATGGTGGCTGCTAAATCCCTGGGGGAAACAGAAGCATCTGGCAAACTCAAGGAGGCTTCCCCCAGAGCCCAGGGTATCTGGGCTGATGGCAGGTAGGGTCATGCTGGCCAGAGCTCCCTCCAGCCTTGCCCCTTGCCAGTGCTCACCCTCTCTTCCCACACAGAGGAACAATACCAGGACCCTAGATTCTCTGTTCGTCCCTGCATGAGGACCAGTCAGGGTAAAAGCTACGGCCAGTGGCTGCCCTAGGGAGTGATGGAGTGATGTCCAGGTAGAGGCAAAGCCTGCCTCCCTCAAAGCCAGTCCACCTGGGACTTCAAACAATTAATTTCACCAATCTGCAGAACCATCAGCTTCTGAGGAAAAACAATTAGCCCACTGCAAATTGTAATTGTCATCTCACTCCTGATTTTAATTTGGACTAATGAGGGCTAAGTGATTCCGGCTGCCTCCCGCTCCCACTACCCCCAGGCCTAGGCCCTCACCTGCCAGCGAGCATTTAACCCTCAGCTGCCCACCCTGCATCTGGGGCTGAGGGACCTTTTAGGACTGGCATGGTGCCCAGGGCAGGTGCAGCAGAAAGGGAGCGGAAAGAGAGAGTCTTTGGCCCACAGGGGAGCTGCCTGTTTACATGGCTCATAGGCAATCAAAGTTTTATTGAATGGAATTGACTGCAGGCTCGCTCCTTGTCATGACCAGTTACTTCTAGCTGTGCAGTCTCTAGGGATTTGCTTCCAGGAGCGTCTGTCATCTATCAGCCTCCCTCTAGTTGGGGAGTCCCTACCTGGCCTTGCTCCCCGACAGTCCTACCTTAACTCTACAGCTGGGAGAATGCTTAGCGTTCACATCTGCCAGTTGGGGGTCAGTGTAGGAAGTAACTTTGACCTGGTTAGTCTAACCCTAACTCCTACTAAATAAATTAAGGCCTAGAGAAGAGAAGGAAGGTCTTGGCCAAGGTCAGGGTCCTGCAGGACCCCAGAGCCTGTCTCACTCTACCAGTGCCTGCACAATCTGCTCTCTTACCTCAGTGCTTCTTTCAGTGCTTGCTTATGGTCTGTACTCACAACAATGCCTGGTACATCAGTGACTGCAGGAAAGAAAGAAGCAACTTAAGGGGTCCCAGTTCACATGCTCTTCTACCTTGAACCTCCTCCCCCTCCCCCTTTAGCCTCATGTCGGATTAGTTGGTTTGATCAAAGCAGTCAGCTCTACTGGAGCTGTGCGCTAAGGACCATGCCAGATGCTGGGAAAAGATATTTTTTAAAAGGCCCTGCTCTCAAGAACTTCCCAATCTAATGGTCTGCAGATGTGGAGCTATCCAGCCCAGAGCCCCAACCCTCTTCAGCCTCAAGTGCTCCCCTAGGTCCTGACAGCAGCAGAGGAGGGAACAGACTACCCCTCCAGCTTCTGCTCCTTGCTGCATAGGGAGCTACTTACCCACCCCTCTGCATTCCTGGAGCTTGAGAACATGTTTGGAATCAGAATCCAAAGTGCTGATCAAAGTGCTGGCTTTGATATTGATCTGCTGTGACCTTCTTTAATCCTCTGGTTGAAGGCAAGACCTTGGCTCTGGTTTTCCACCTGCCTGTGGCTGATTCTAACAGAAGCTCCCCTTACCCAACCCTGCTGCCTCTACCATGCCAGGCAGGCAACAGAACTGGTATAGAGCCCTGCTGTGGTCAGAGAGGCTGGGATCTGGGCTTCCACCACTACAGGAAACATTGAGTCCCAGAGCATTGGGTTCCTCATCTGAAGTGGGGGGAGGGGTACCCAACTGCATGGTAACAAATGCATGTAGACAAAGGCTCTGTGTAAACATAGCCCACGTGGCATAGAGAGTGCTATGTGATTGGTTTAGGATGGATGCACTGGCCAGAGGGGGCCTAGAGGAAATGGAGAGGGGAAGAGTTTCCTGCTGACTTTCCTGGATCCTTGGGGTACAGGCTGTTTCAGGCTTCTTCTAGCTCTGCCATGCCAGGGGTCTGCAGTGAGACTCTTGACAATGAGGGCAGCCTATGGGCAGCCCCTTCACCTCTGTCCTGCACAGGTCCTTCCCTCTCTGTTCCTACTGTCATCCCACATCCAGCCCTTCACCCAGCTAGTCCTAGTCCTGTGCCACTTCCTGACAGTTTGGCTTTAGCTGGGTCTCCAATTAAGTGGTAGGGGTGGAATTTAAACCTAAGTCTCTAATTCACAGTCTATATCATGTAGAAATAGAATGCCACCCACAGAGTGATGGTAGTATTTTAATTGACACATTTAAAAAGTAAAAAGGAACAGGTGAAGTTGATACCACTAAGCCTATATAAAAATGTTATTTCAGGGGCCAGAGACATGGCTCAGCACTTAAGAATACTTGCTCTCGCAGATGACCCAGGTTCAGTTTCCAGCACCCACGTCAGACAGCTCATATCTGCCTGCAACTCCAGTTTCAGGGGATCCAATACCCTCTTCTGACTTCCATGGGCATTGCACAACATGGGTGCACTTACATATATGCAAGCAATACACTCATACACATAAAATAAAAATAATACATAAAATATTTTAAAGGGGCTGGAGAGATGGCTCAGTAGCTAAGACAGTGACTGCTCTTGCAGAGGACCCAGGTTTGATTCCCAGCACCCACATGGCAGCTAATAACTGTCCATAACTCCAGTTCCAGAGAATCCAATGCCCTCTTCTGGCCTCTGCTGGCTTTGCATGACACAGGTGCACTTACATACATGCAAGCAAAACACTCATACATACAATAAATAAAAATAAACCAAAGAGGGCTGGAGAGATGGCTCAGCGGTTAAGAACACTGATTGTTCTTGCAGAAGACCCGAGTTCAAATCCCAGCACCCACATGGCAGCTAGCAGCTGTAACTCCAGTTTCAGGGTATCCGATGGCCTCTTCTGTCCTCTCGGGCATTGCACAACATGGGTGCACTTACCTACATGCAGGCAATATACTCAAACACATAAAAATAACAAAATATTTAAAAAATCAAAGAAATTTTTTAAAAGTTTTTTTAAACTTGTAGTTGCACACACAGTGCATCTCTGTTCGGACTTCCACAGCTCCAGCTGCTCAGTGGCCAAATAACGAGGCTGCCATATTGGACAACTCAGGCTGCTGCTTTTAGTACTGCTGCTTTCTTCTGAGTCACAAGATGACTTGCATGAAAAATCCAAGCCACCTTACCTGGCCTTGCTTCCCTTGGACTTCAGGCTTCCTGGCCTCTGCATTCTTGGAGATCTTTCAAGATTGGTTCCTGTTCCTCTCACCTGCCCACCTTCCATCCCCAAGGTCCACTCCCTCTCTCTTATCCTTACCTATCCTGAAGAAAGCATTGTTTTCAGACTAGTCCTGAGACAAAGGTGACAAATGATCCTTGTCTATGCTCAGGTTCCACCTACAGTTCCAACTTGTTGATGGCACCTCTATCAAAACATCACATTTGGAAATGTCAGAGTAGCTTTTGGTAAGTCATCTGTCACTCTGATGGTGACTGACAGACATGGTGGCAGTGTGATATATCTAATATACATGGAATGTATTTCTTGCAATAGCATAGTATTTTGTTTATTCAGTGTGGCATGAAATCTGCTGAGGGAAAGAAACTATTAACCCATCGGCCAGGCTCCTTTCTAGCTTTTGTTGTTCCTGGTTCCTTTACTACCTGCAGTTGGGATCTTGTGGTCACTGCAGGCCGGCTCTGAGCACCTCTTCTCCCACTGCAGCAGTCAAGCCAGCCACTCTCAGCAGCCCTGCTGCCCACAGAGCAAATATGCAAACATTGCTGGGACCCTGAGGTGAATTAGGGCCCAGAGTAGCCCTCCCCGGTCCTGGCTCTGGGTTCCTGCAATAGCTCATCGATGCAGGAAGTAGGTCCAACCTCCTTTCCAGCTGTTAACCCCTCTTTTCCCTCCTCCCAGATCCTCCAGCTCCCTAGCTGTATCTACCCATCCCTATTTCCTTTTTTTGTTTTGTTTTGTTTTGTTTTTTAAAGGAACATTCACTAAAAACTAAAAAACACTAACACATACACAAAAAAGGAAAAAGCCAAAAAAACATCAAGTCCCTGAGTAGATGGGCAGGGCAGGTCCAAGCAGCTTGGTCCCAGGCTTTCCCACCTCTCTCCCCTGGAGGACTTCTTCCGTGCTTCTTCTGCCAGGCTTCCTCCCCAAGCTTTGGCATGTAGATTTTGACCAGGTAGTGTAGGTGACCACATAGGATAGATGGCAGATCACTAACTGGCCAGGGATATTACCAACTTAGAGAAGGAGGCACTGTTCTAGAGTGATTCAAGAGCTTCTTGTCAGTAAGTGGAGAGGGTACCCCTTGTTTCCAAGGGTCCCTATCATGTAAAGTCACTTGGTGGAGGGTGCCTTAGAAGCCTAAACCCTGATGTTGGAACCCTTACGCACCCCTTGTTGTCCAGTGCCGCTGCAGAGAGATCAACCAATCTTCCATCCATCCATCCACCCATCTATTCACCCATCCATCCATTCATCTACCCATCCATTTATTCATCCATCTACCCATTCATGCACCCACCCATCTACCCATCCATGCACCCACCAATTCTTCCATCCATCTACTCATCCATCCACCTGTATGAGTTACTTTCTTGTTGCTGTGACAAAAATACCTGGCAAAAGCAACTTAAGGGAAGAAGGGTTTGTTTTGGCTCCCAGGTCAAGAATACACCATGGGGAAGTCAAGAATCACCATGGGGAAGTCAGAACAGCAGGAGCTTCAGGCACCTGGTCACAATGTATCCACAATCAAAGAGCAGACAGAGATAAATGCTGGTGTTCAACTTTCTCCTTTTTTAATTTTTTTTAAAATTTTGCCCAGGCATGGTGGCATGCACCTTTAATCCCAGCACTTGGAAGGCAGAGGCAGGTGGATCTCTGTGAGTTCAAGGCCAATCTGGTCTACATAGTGAGTTCTAGACCAGTTGGGGCTACAGGGAGACCCTGTCTCAAAGAAGATAAATAATTTTTTTTATTTTTTGAGATGAGAATTTTATACATGAGTATTATATTTGCTTTATTTACACCCCTCCCAGTTCTCCTCCAACTCTTCCCATGACCCCATCCTCACAATTTCTTGTCCTTTTCTTTGATTATTTTTGTACATACATACATTTATAAACAGTTAGGCATTCAGTCCATGGAATGGTGCTGCCCACAGTTAGGTGGAGGGGGGGGTCCTCCCATCATTAACCTAATCTAGATAATCCCTTATAAACATACCTAGAGGTTTGTCAATTCAGTGGTTCTAGGTCCTGTCAAGTTTTTATCAATATTAACCATCACACCACCTACCCATCCATCTACCCACATACCAACTCATACATGCATACATGCATGCATACACCTATCCTCTGTGATCTGGGAAGGAGAAATATCAAGAACACAAACCACGGGGATACAGTTTTTCAGTGTGAGCTGTTCCCTGACTCCTCTGGGAACTGTATTACAGTTTCTGTAGAAGGTAGCATCTTACCGAGAAAAGAACTCTTGCTCCAGAGCTGGACCAGTCAGCTCCAATTTTAGCTGTGTATAACTTCTCAGATAGTTCAGTAAGTCCACACCTTGGTTTCTTCATCTATCTACTAACTGGAGGTGTCAGTCTTAGAGGTGAACATAACTGACGTTCTCATGCTATGAGTTCTCTTTCTTATTCCCTCCCTGTCCTTTCCCTCTTGCTATCCAGGCTCAAAGCGGGAGAAGGTACCTGAGCTGATGGCAGCCTCTGCCCTGGCTTGGAGTAGATAAGTGCAGACTCTAAATGGATGTACCTCCAATGTTGTACCCCAATGTCTTGTCTATGCATATGGCCAGGCCTGCTCTGGTAGGACCCTAGTGGGAAAGAGACTGCCCCCTTAAAAGGAAGTTTCCACAAAGGGGTACCCGGCATGGTCTGTTCCACCCAACACACACTGATGAAGACTGGCCGCACGTGGCTCTGGGCCCAGCCCCTGCCCTAAGAAGCTCAGCCTAGAGAGGCAGCAGGCCACTGTCTCCTGCTAAGGTGAGCCAGTGCTGTGGCAGCAGGAAGTCTGACAAAGGTGATGACGAAATGAGTAAGAATTCCCTGAGTGGAGAGCAGAGGACATTCCAGAGCAGATTCAAAGACAAACTAGGAAGTGCAAAGGAGAGCTCCAGCTCTCATGAGTTCAGGGGATAGAGGTCACAGCTGGATTGAAGAAGGGTCTGCCCTTGTCACCAAGCAGAGCAACAGCTCTCATCAGGACAGAGGGACTGGATGAGAGACAGAAGGGAAGCCCAGATGACAGCTCCAGGGGCAGCCTTGTGGAGAAGCCATGAGGACTGGTAGACTCCAGCCAAAAGCACAGGGAAGGTAACTCTGACCACCATTCCTGTCCAACCAAGTGGCTGCCCCCTGGCGCCCCCTTTCCTTCAAGCTTTAGGGGTGCCGACAGAATGAGAGTCTGTGTCTATTGGGGAAGGGAACTCATTTGTTGGACACCTGCCATATGCCAGATTCTCTAAGATGATCATATTTAATACTCAAACCTTAAGGTACTGTTCTCATTTTATGATATAGAAACTGACACTCAGAATGGTTAAGTAATTTGTTCAAGGTCTCACAGTAAGATGTCAGGGCAGGATTTGAACACAAACCTTTAATGTTTGGGAGGCTTTGTTCTTTCTACCATGCAGTGGAAAACATTTGGTTCCCAACTTCTCAGACCCGATGTTCTAGCCCCTGGGGTTTGAGAAGGATTTATATGATACTGAGACTGTTTCCATCATTAGAAGGCTGTCAGCACGGTGACAGGGAACAGTAGATATGGAGCTGTCACAATAGAAAAAATGAGGCAACGCTGAAGGCATTCCATCACTGCCTCTGGAGTGCAGGTGCTCTGCCCAGCACAGGCATCTGTAGACGGCCTCAGCTGCATCTGCGCAATGGCCCCTCTCTGGCAGGCAGAAACCCCAACTTCCAGATTCACCCCTGAGTTGGGAAAGAGGAAGTCATGGGCATCACAAGAGACTGCAAGCATCCTGAACTGAGCCACAGTAGAGGCAGCATTGTGAGGAGGAACTACCTCTCAGAACCTCATCAAAACTGAGCACACAGGACTGGGCTGCCTGCATGCAGTTTCTGCCTAACGCCCCCCACCCCTCACCCCACCAAGGACTCTAGGGCTCAGAGAGCTTTTCCTTGGAGATCTGAAGCTTTTCTGGCAGGGCAAATTTATTATAAACTCGATCTACAGTGTCTCCCCTCTCATCCTTTCCTGCCCTGAAGCTCCTGAAATGAAAGAAATGTGACACCTCAGCAATGCCAGCTTCCTGCGTGGAGAGCTGCTGCAGCCTGAGAGATGCTAGCTTGCAGGTGGGATGCAGGGCTTCGCAGAAGAGGCTGTAGTCTGGGGAAGTACCTGTCCCTCTGCAGTGGGAAGCACTGCACTTGTAATAGAGCCACCTAATCACTTGTTTAAACCAGGCATTTGGTATATAATGACTCCTGGCTGGGACCAGAGAAAGCCATCAGCTGTCCCCTGCAGGGAACAACCCTGCAGGACATGGTCCTCTAGCTGCAGGAGCACTGGCAGTCTACCTGAGCAGAGGGTGCTGGGGGGCTGGGGAGAATCAGATGGTGCGGCTGTTTTCAGATTGGGCCAACACCTCCCTCCTGGCCTGCCTGTGCATGGGCACACCCAGATCAGAAAAATCAAGAAGGAGACCCCAGCTGTGCCTGTGGCACTCAAAGGCAGCTCCTGAGGCCAGTCCTTGGGCAGGTACCTGCATCTCTCTCCCAGCTGCAGAAGACAGAAAATCTGGTCATATCTAAGCCTTCCTAGACTCTGCCATGTGGCTGTAAAACCACCTGGTTTGTTGTTTGCCCAGAGTTTTGAGGCCTGGGGGAAAGGCACTGGAAAGAGAGAAGCTATAGCCATGTTAATTATTAGGATCTTTATCATTATTATAGGGAGAACAGGTCCCCTATTAATTCCTGAGAAAATGGGCTGGTTCCGTCAGAGGTTGCCCAGGGCAACTGGCAGTGGATAAAGCATCTGGATCCCCACTTTATACTGTGCCCTCTGCCTGTGGTCTCCCCAAACGTGTGTGTGCACACATGCATGCACACACACATGCAGGTGCACACATGCAGGTGCACCCACCTGTGCAGCCCACACTACCCCAGCAGAGGAGGATGCAGCCTATTCAGGATTGGAGGATGCAGTTGGCCCTTGTTTCTGTCTCACTGGAAGATAACCTGCTGTGCTACAGCAGAGCCTTCTGAAAGGGAAGATCTCTGTTCTGGAGCTTTCTGTTCATGTACTTTCACACACCTTATTCTGCAGGCTTCCTCACAACCCCACAGGAGGTGGTGAAAATTGAGGGCCTCAGCATCACACAGTGCGGTGCTTGAATTGTGGTTTCTGCTTGTACCATCCATGTGACCTTTGGTAAATTGCTTAACCTCCTCTGAGCCTCCATTTCTCTTGCAGTAACTATAACACTGTTTTTCTCAGGATGTATGTGAATTAAAATGTTTTCAAAGTTGAGGATGGAGAAATGGCTCAGTGGTTAAGAGTGCTTGATGCTCTTGCAGAGGAGGAGCTCGGCTCTCAGCACCCATGTGAGGCAGTGCCCATGTGAGGCAACTCCAGCTCCAGGGGATCCTTGTCCTCTTCTGACCTCCTCGGGCACCCACATGTATGTGTTCATACACACATATGTACATGTAAATAAATAAAAACAAATAAATTTTGAAAAAAATTCCAAGGTGCTATAAAAGGCCCAGCATACTATAAGCTTTGTTTGTTTGTTGTTTGTTTTGAGACAGTCTTACTATATAGCCCTGGCTGGCCTGGAACTCACTATGCAGACCAGGCTAGCCTCCAACTTAGAGAGAGCCACCTGTCTCTGCCTCTCAAGTACAGGGATTCAAGGCATGTGCCACCACATGCTTTTAATAAATGACACCTATTAAAATTCAAGGCAGACATTCTTATTTTATAGATGTGAAAATCACAGCTTGATAAGATTGCCCTCTAGTCTGGATTTTCACCAGGTTTGTTACTACCAAATATCACTGTTTCCTGGGAAGATCTGTATGGTGCTGTGGAACTGGGTGCTCCTCCAAGCAGCCACTTGGCTTTCCCCTACAGCAACTATGTCCTTCTTAGTCCATCTAACCCACCTGGAAACCGCTCAGAAGTGTGACTTGGTGCCCAAAGCTGTGGTTGTCCCAAATGAGAGTATGGGTAGATAGAGGAAATTCCAGACCTGGGCAGAAGCCCCAGGGTCTCACAGCAGTAGAAGATGGTACCATGAGGAACAGAGAACAGAGAGAAGGGACAGAGGTATGGAAGGAGGAGGAGATGAGGCCTCACACAACCTGGGCAGAGCTGTGTAGATGGGAGCTGGGCCAAGGGCTGCAGTTCCTGAGCACCCTGGGAGAGGAGAAGCCAAATCCAGGAAGCATTTCTCCAGGGCTTCGGTGCACTGCTGTGTTCTGGACAGTTGAGCCTCACCATCCACATGCCGACGCCTAATCTCCAAGGTGGTGACATTTGGAGGCGATTAGGTCACAGTGAGGCTAGTGCCTTTATAAAAGCCCCAAAGCTGTCTGACCCCCTGCACCACCTGAGGGCACAGCAAGAAGACAACCTTCACCTGTGGACCAGAAGGAGGCCCATCCCAATTCCATCTCAATGTCATCTTGGATTTCCCAGCTCCAAAGCTATGAGAAACTAATTCCATTGTTTATAAACTACCCAGTTTTTGGTACTTGGTGACATTATTCCAGTGGGCTAAGACAGTGGCCAATCTAGCTAAGAAATAAAATATGTGAGCTCATTGCACATGTATTCTATCTAAAGAAGTATCCATGAGGGCTGAGAGATGCCTCAGCAGTTAAGAGCACTGGCTGCTCTTGCAAACCTGGGTTTGATTCCCAGTACCCAAATGGCAGCTAACAACCATCTGTAACTCCAGTTCCAGAGCAATTGACACCTCTTCTGACCTCCATGGCACTGCATAAGTGCACTTACATACGTGCAGGCAATACACTTGTACACATAAAAAAACTTAAAAAGAAATTATTAGCATAATTCTGTCCCAGGCATATGTGTGTGCAGATATGCACATACACAGATATGAATGTGTATGTAACCATGTACTGATTTTTTTTTATTTTATGTGTATGAGTGTTTTGCCTGCATACGTGAAAGTGCACCACATACGTGCAATGCCTGCAGAGGGTGTTGGATACCCTGGAACCAGAGTTACTGATGGTTGTTAGCCACCATGTGGGTGCTGGAAGAATAGCAAGTATTCTTAACCCTGAGCCATCTCTCCAGCCCCTAATATGTTTTCTTAAATATTTTATTATTTTTATGCATATGAGTGTATTGCCTGCATGTAGGTAGGCACACCCATGTCCTGAAACTGGAGTTACAGATGGTTGTTAGCCACCATGTGGGTGCTAGGAATCAAACCTGGGTCCTCTGCAAGAGCAGCTAGTGCTTTTAACTGCTGAGCCATCTCTCCAGCCCCTTGACACTGGTTCTTGCCCCTTACTAGCTGTGTGACTTTGGGCAGAGACTTAACTTCTTTTACCCTCCATTTCCTTGTCTTCATGGTGGAGATGACATAATAAAGCTATGAGGACTGACAAAGGCAGTATTGGCAAGTGCCTGACAGAACCCTGCTGACTTGGCTGCATGCATTTCAGCTGTACAGGGCATATATGACTGCTCCATTCTAGCATTGAAGAAACAGCCCCAGAGGACACCCTGATGTGCAGATGTGGAGGCTAGGTGCCTGGGTGGTCTAGCTCCATGATGCCATGTCAGGGGCTCAGAGACATCTAGACAAGGAGGGCACTCACGTGGGCTTCCCAGTGTCCCTGTGGCCTCCAGAAAATCTGGACTGGCTTCTCCGCTACATACAGCTAAGACTTTAGTCAAGTTATTTCACCTGTGTGTGCCTCACTTGTGTTTGCCTAGTTTTTGCATCTGTAAAATGGGAGTGTTGGTAGTTCCTGCTGCATCTAAGTGAGGTGATGCCCAGAAGTCGTGAGGTCAGTCTGGTCTCCAGCTGGTACTGCTGACGCCAAAGCTAAACCTGGAGCCTGGCGCTGATGTCTTGTACCTGCAGCCTGAACAACATAGTCCCCACAATGCTGCCTTGGGCCCTGGGCTGAGCTAGCAGGCAGTCACAGCTGGGGCCCCTCTACACTCATGCTCTCTTAAAGCTAGAGACCAACCCAGAAGCAGCAAAGAAAATAAAAAGAAAACTCCAGCAAATCTCCTGCTTCCTCCCAGCTCCACGGCTCCTGTGGGAACTGAGCTGCATAATACAATGGGATTTAATAAAATGCCTTTAACTCACAAAGTTTGTCTGCTGCCAGCTCCTTAATTAAATTGCCTAATGCTGCTCTGCGATGGAAGCACAAACTCCTGTGTTTAAAGAGCACGGTGTTGCCATGGCACTCTCTCCAGGGTGGGCGTGGGGCAGGCTGTGGAGGAACATACTGATGAGCAGCCTTTCCCACCACCACAGTACCCGAGGCATCCTCCCAGCCCCTCACCACACTGCCCACAGTGTCATACCAGCACCTCACCGCGGTGCCTGGAGCATCATCCCAGCCCCGCCCTATCCCCCACCCCCCCACTTCAGTTACAGCCAGCATGAAGGCTGCCATTCCTAGGAGGGGACTGAATGCTCCCTGGGAAGGCTAGGTTGGGCTTTAGAAGGAGGTTCAGGGGTGTCTGAGCAGAACTGCCATCTGCTCTGGCTGTAGTGGGTGCCAGCCAAGCCCTGGTCCTGGGCAGCAACATCTCCCACACCACCCTTCCCATGGCTGCAGCACTTCTGCCTTCCGAGATACCCCATGCAGAGTCTCACCTGTGCCCACTCAACAAAGCCCAACTGGGGTTTGCTCTCTCACTGGTGTGGGGAGGGGACAAGAAGCTTACCAGAGGCAGTGGTTCCCAACCCTATTTGCAGTAAAGTATTCAGGGATCCCACACACCTTGTCCAGTAATATTTTATGAACAGTTTCTGGCAGGCAGCAAGATTGGAGGAATCCTAGTGAGACCCCTGTATTCACCACTAACCTCACCTGCCGTATTTTATCACACCCTCTAACTTTGGTTCCTCTATCCATAGAACATCTTATTTTTGGTACATTTTAGAGTAAATTGTAGACATCAGTACACTTTTTTCCTACATCCTTCAGAGTCAACAATTCTAGGGTTTAAGTATTGTTTGCTTTTTTTAATATTATAAAATTTACATACAAAAAATTCTGGAAAATTTTGTTTCACTGCCACACTTGGAACTCCTCTCAGAAGCCAAATCAATTGGGCTAGAGTAGAATGTAGATGTCAACATAGTTTTAAATTTTTATTTTTATTTTATGAGTGGTATGTATGTGCACAATGTGAGTGCAAATGCCCATGGAAGCCAGGAGAGGGCATCAGATCCCATTGAACTGGAGTTATAGATGGTTCTTAGCGTCCGTGTGAGTGCTGGGAACTGAACTCTGGTCCTCTGCAAGAGCAACCAGTGCTTTTAACCTAGCATCAGCCCATTTTAAGAAATTCTCTCATGCTTTTTTTTGCAGGGTTTCACTATGTTTAATTCTAGGCTTGCCTAGCCCTCAAGAGCCTCCTGCTTCACCTCCCAAATGTGGGGATTATAGTTTCATACTACCACACTCAGCTAAGATCCCTTCATGATTCTGAGACAACTAGAAACACAGACAACAGAAAGCAAATGGCAGTCATTTTTCTGTCCCTCAGGTAGAAAGCAGTGCTCTTCTGGCATCTGAGCCTGGCTCTCCTTCCCTTTCTATATCACAACTGCCCTGCACTGTTCCTGAGCCTCACGTGGCCTGTGTGCACAATTCTCCATGGCACCTCTGAGCACATGACCTACCTTTTCTCGTGTTAGCATTACTGGGCTCTCACTGTCTTGGATGTATTTGCGAGTGGCAAAATATGGCTCTCTTCTGGACTCTGTACATGTCATGGCTGTGTTGCATGCACATGTTCTTACAATAATCAGGGTGGTGGCAGCAGATGGAGGTGAAGATGCCAGTGGAGGGTGTGCTGAGTGACAGGTGGTGATGGCAGACCGAGTGTGCTGCAGGTCATAGCTGAGGACAATGCACAGTGCTGGCTGGAGCTGGTGGTATTAAGAGAGACAGGGCTGGGGCTGGAGAGATGGCTCAGTGGTTAAGAACACTGGTTGTTCTTGCAGAAGACCCGGGTTCAAATCCCAGCACCCACATGGCAGCTAACAACTGTCCAAGACTCCAGTTCCAGGGGATCTGACAGCCTCTTCCGTCCTCTGCAGGCATTGCACAACATGGGTGCACTTACTTGCATGCAGGCAATACATGCATGCACATAAAATAAAAATAATAAAAAATTTTTTTTAAAAAAAGAAAGGGCTGACTGCAGTGATGATGCGGTGCTGAATCTGACAGTGGCACTGTGATGATGAGACAGTGGTGACTGTCACGGTGCTGCTGCTGTCACCTGTCCCTGTTAGTGATGTGCCAACACACATACTGAGAAGAATATTGGTTGTCACATGACAGGAAGGCTGGCTCCCTAGCACCCCACTTGAGACCCTGCCCCCCACTGCTAAGAAGTGTGGCTCCTTCTGCACTTCTGAGACCACCTGAGAACTGCACCCCACAGAACCCTAGAAGAGGCTCCCAGAGAGTGGTAGCTCCATGCTCAGCTGCTGTGTTCCACCACACTTGGAGACAGAGCACCTGTGTGAAGTATGGTGGCTCATTAGGAACATTTGTTCAAAGATAAGCACTGGGCTTGAAGTGGCTCATGATTGACAAAATTTTATTCGCTGCTTGTGTGGTTTCCCATTCCCTTTTTACTTTGTGTGCTTCAGGGAAGATAAAGGAAAGATGCTCTGAATGCCCCTCTCTTGGCCCAGCTGCCAGAGGCAGAGGTGGCAAAGCCCCTGGAACACTCTGGGACTCTGGTCAGTAGTCAGCACCCCTCAGAATTGCTCTTATTGGGCTTCACAGAGAGGTGTAATGATGAGCACAAGATAGGATTGCACGGGCACACTGGTTTTGGTTTTTTGAGATAGGGTCTTGTGTAGCCCAGGCTGGCCTCAAATAATCTATGTAGTAGAGACTGACATTAAACCACTCCTCCTGCTTCCACCTCCCAAGTGCTGGGATCACACATGTGCACTACCACACAAGGCAACACACTACATTTTTTTTTTTTTTTTGGTCTTTTTGAGACAGGGTCTCCCTGTAGCCTCAGCTGTCCTGGAACTCACTATGTAGGCCAGGCTGGCCTTGAACTCACAGAGATCCACCTGCCTCTGCCTCCCAAGTGCTGGGATTAAAGGCGTGTGCCACCACACTCAGCCATCACACTACTTTTTTGTAAAGTTAGGGTCTCAGTAAATAGCCCGGGCTGGTCTTGAACTCAAACTAAGAGCAATCCTCCCTCAGTCTCTTGAGTACTAAGATTACAGGTGCGAGTCACCTATATTTTTATATGTAAGAAAGATAGCTATCCTTCCAGAGAATGATGATGAAAATATCTTTTAAATGATGTAATCCAACCCTTCCTTCCATTTTATAGAAAAGATCAGCTGGACAGCAAGTAAAATCCCTACTGAAAATGACAATAAAGGGGGCTGGAGAGGTGGCTCCGTGGTTAAGAGCACTGGCTGCTCTTGCAGAGGACTCAGGTTCAGGTCCTGGTACCCACATGACAGTTCACAGCTGCCTGTAACTCCAGTTCCACGGAATCAGACGCCCTCTTCTGGTCTCTGTGGGCATTTCACACACATAGTACACTTATATATAAGCAAAACACTCATATACAAAATAAAAATGAATTTTTAAAAATCTTTTTAAAGCCGAGTGTGGTGGCGCATGCCTATAGTTCCAGCACTTGGGAGACAGAGGCAGGCGGATCTCTGTGAGTTCAAGGCCAGCCTGGTCTACATTGTAAGTTCCAGGACAGCTGGGGCTACAGGGAGACCCTGCTTCAAAAAGACAAAAAAAAGAAGAAATCTTTTTTAAAAGGAAATGACAATAAAGTTACCTTCCATGCTTATACTATCTCTAACGATACAAAGTGAACACCCCCTGTGATCTGATTAGCTCTTTAGGATGGGCCTAGGAGTAGGCTCATCCTACAGGTGACTCCCAAGGTTTTTCCCAGGTTCAGCTGGGTAGGGTTGCAAGGCTAGCACTCACAGTTTGTGGTACATGTCTGTCCTCAGCATGCTTGCCCTCATTGAGTGGGGCTACAGAGCCAGCATTCACAGCACATGCTACATGTTTGCCCTCACGTTTTCAATCTCTAAAAAAGATTGAAGTGTTACTCCATTTTTCAGAAGAGAAAACTGAAGGTCGTGGAGGTTAAGCATCTTGCCTGAGTTAGCATGGCTAGCAAGTGTCAGAGAACAAAAACCCAGAATCCCTGGATTCCCTCCACTCAGCTTGGGGCTTGAGAGATATCAGTCTTCCACAGGCTGAATTCCTAGGACTGCCATAACAAAACACTGCAAACTAGTGCCCTAAAACAATATAAGCATATTTTCTCATAGTTCCTTAGGCTAGTTCAAACTCAAGGTGTCAGCAGGGCAGGACTAGCCTTCCTCTCTGGAAGACTAGAGGGACCTGTCCTCACCTCTGCTGGCTTCTGCTGGTGTCCATCAATGGCAAGGAGGGCATTCCTCAGCTGACAGCTGCATCCTGTCTTCCCTCCCTGTGTATCCTCATCACTTGACATTTCCTTCCTCTTATGGGACATAGGTCATATTGTATTAGGGTCTTCCCTGATGACCTCATCTTTGCTTGATTATATCTATGAGGACCCTACTTTCAAGGAAGGCTACATTCAAAAGTACCCAGGGATAAGAGTTCAATATATCTTTTGAGGGAACACCATGCAGCCCATAGTAGTCCCGGAGGCCTTGTACCATGCACCCATTGCACCCTGTGGTGTTCTACTTTCTCCTCCATCTTCATCTCTACAGACAAGGTGCCCTTCTGTAGTGCAGCATGGGGCTGCCAGAACACTGTCCATTTCTGTTCTTCCAAATTATTATAAGCTACTAAAGTGGAATCATGAAATGTAGGCGGGCTTTTTATCTTTTTTATTCCCAGACAGTAAAAATCATTAACGCTTGCTCTTAATTAGTTTAATTTTGAAGCTTCTCAATATTGATTTAACCTACACTCCTTTGTACTTGATGCAGTCACTGAATTATGCCTGATATTGATCACAGATGGAAGCATTTCCCTCCACCCAGCTTGGGGCTTGAGAGACGTCGGTCTTCCACAGGCATGCTGGGCTGGAAGGCTGGACAGGCTCGGAGAAAAGGAAGCTGTGTCAGGGTGGAAAAGGCCTTCCCTTGAGGAAGGTCTGTGAGCTTGGGCCAGGGACCAGCTGCTTTGTCCTGCATTAACCAAGACCTAAGGGAGTTTGATCAAAAAGAAATCAACTAAAAATCTCTCCCATTCCATCCTGGGCTTGAGGAGGAGAACCAGGCAATGGGGCCAGAGGAATGTGAGGGGTCAGATCACATAACATAGGCTTTGGGACCATTCAGCCAGGACCTGGCTTTACCAGCTGAATGTTCTTAGGCAAGATACCCAGCCTCTCCCATCTGTGCAGTAGGACTTGCCATTCCCTTATCATGGTCATACTGTGAGCATGTGGGCATGCTGGGTACCCAGTCCAAGGCCTGGCTCACAATCCAACTCTATCAGTGGCTACCATTAGTATTGCCCTCCCACAGGGAAAATCAGGACTGGACTGGAAACATACTGTGCTTCTAGCCTTGGCCCATCATTGGTTTGCTGTGTGAACTTGAACAAGTCACCTAATATTCTTTCCATTAAAATAGGTGTGCTAGCATCTGTGAGAATCAAATATGTGGTACTTGTACTGTTTGAAGAGAATATCAAAGACTGGGTCATTTATAAAGAATAGATATTTATTGCCCATAGTTCTAGAGGCTAAGAAGTCCGAGATCAATGTATCAGCATCTGGTGAGGCCTGATGCCTGCTTCCAAGATGGTCTTTTGAATGCTGAGTCCTCTGGGTAAGGAATGCAGGGTCTCCACACATCAGAAGGTAGACAGAAAAAAAGACCAAACTCCCTTCCTCATGTCCTTTCATATCATTAGGTGTCCAGTCAGGAAAGCAGAGTCCTCATAACCTAAACACCACCCCCATGGTCCCACCTCCTAACACTGTGGCACTGGGGACTAAGTTTCTAATACAAGAATTGGGGGCACTCATTCAGACCATACAATGTAGGGTGGTGGGGATGGAAGACTTTCAGTTGCAAGGTCTGATGGATTATTATGATCAATGGCTGGAGTTGCGATGACCTCTTATGGCCCCTGTGGCTGCCATCTGCCTGCAGGATCATGTCCAGATCATGCTGGCTCTGCCCTGTGGCCCTCTTTACCACTCACAGGTCATAGAGAACCACTCATTCCTTGGAATTCACTTCCATTTTCCCCAGGCCTCTGCTCCTGGTGCCTCCTGTCTTCTACCGTCTGTGTTTCCAATGACCTACTAGTCCAGGCAACACTCCCCCTGGGAGTTTCTAAAAACAGCTTTACCAAAGAACAATTTACATACCATCAAGTTCACTCATCTTTAGAAAATTTCTTCTGCATATTTTCCTAACTTCCTACATGTGGTGGAACTGTGTTCTCTCCCCTGGTTGACTAAGTCTTGCTGCCCTTGCTGTAACAACCTTTATAGTCTATAGTGTTTTCCTTTGTTTCGTTTGTATCCCTACCTGTCCCTCTCTGCCCCCAAATCGTGTCCCTTGTCATTTGCATATGTAAAGTACCCAGCATACCATCAGAGTTTCTTAATATTTATTTTTATTTTATATGTATGTGTTTTGCCTGCGTGTATGTAAAGTGCACTGCATGTATGTAAGTGCATCACATGTATGCAATGCCCATGAAGGCCAGAAGAGGGCATCAGATCCCCTGGAATTGGAGTTACAGTTGGTTGTTAGCTGCCATGTGGATATTGGGAACCAAACTGAGGTCCTCTGCAAGAGTAGCCGGTGCTCTCTACCACTGAGCCATCTCTCCAGCCACATCAAAGTTTTATGAATGCTGGCTGGAAGTCTTTCTGCCTAGGGGACAAAGGAGGTGAGGGGGTTCTGAAACACTCTGCTTTAATCTGTCAGGGTAGCAAGATCAAGCTCGTTTTAAGTATGTATTTTTTCATTTGAGATTTCTAGGTTTCTCTCCTAGGTCATCCAGCTCAAACATGGGTTTCTAGGTCCCATTCTGTCTCTGATGCTAAAGTGCTGGGTGGGCTCAAAAACCTGCGTGTCTGACCACTTTCCTAGAGCTGCTGATGCTGCTGGCCCAGGACCCACAGTCTGAGGACCTTTAGTCCTGGGGAGGGACAAGGCCCTGATCCAAGCCTGTTCCCAGCCCTGTCCTGGGCTACCATCAATTGCCATGTTCTGCCCTCCTTTGGTGCCCCTCTGGCTTCAGTGCAGCAGGTGATGATGGGGAAGGTAAGAAAGAGCTGAATTGGGGAGGTCATGATTGAGACCCATGGCGGGGGGGCAGAGAGGATGGCCAGAGCGAGAGGATGGCCAGGGCTAGAGCCATGAGGACTGGCAGGCCATCTCACTGCAGTGAGGGGAAGAAGGAAGAAAAATGCCCACCACGGGCCTCAGCTGCAGCCATTTATCTCCGGGCCTGCCTGCCACAGCTGACAGAGGGGCAGGCTTGTGCTCGCAAGCCCAAGCCTCCTTCCGCCCCATGATTTATCTTTGAGCTTCATCTGGCAAACCGGCTGATGAAACGAGTCTCCTATTCTACCCGCCTCATCAATTTTCATTCTGATTTCATTTTCCTTTTCTGTTAGAAAGGGTTTAGCCTTTTCGGTGTTTAACTGGCCTGTTCCTCGTTCACACTACTCACCCCACCACCCCACCTCCTCTAGCATGCAGCTGGGTGCCAGAGGAGACCCAGAGTTCACAGGCAGAGTGAAATCCTTCCTCACCAGGCTTCCCTTTCTGTTCATGTGGGGGCCTTGGGCCTCCTTCTGCCTGCCCTCTAGCAGTGCACAGAGAGGGGACAAGCAGCCTAACAGATGGCAGGACCTGGCTTCTTAGAACAAGGGACACTGGTCCTGACCACAGGGGTGCAGTATGAGGCTTTAGACAAAAAGGAAACCCTCCCCAACCCCCAACCCCCCACAGTAGGGAGCAGGACTTCTGGTGAGGCCCTGAGTATACATGGGGACAGGAAAGAGCATTGCTTGCATCCCTCTGGTATCAACCCTCCCCTTCCCCTTGTACCTGTCCCCAGCACCTAAGGATCCACTGAGGCCTAGAGCCACCCTGGGGCCCCTGGCTTAGGAGGTAGCCAGGGAATGCTGCCTAGCACCTCCACATGGGTCAGCAGCTGGGTCATGAGTGCCCACCTAGCTTGTGACTGGGGTGGGGAGTGTCTGTGGAACGCCACCAGACCTGGCAGGGAGCAGCTGAGGACAAGGTTGCTGCTCACCAGCTACAGAGGGCATGTTTATTGGGCAAGTGTTCTGTCAGGTATCTGTGATCCACCGATGAACTGAGTCCCTGAGCTGTCTTGAGACCTAGACATTGGAAGCCCCAGGGAGCACTTTGGGTGACGTATAAGAGGGCTGATTCTCTTCGGAAGGGTACCAGCCTGCAGAGGAAAGGCCCCAATCCCTGAAAGCACAGGTGATCTAGAAGCTGAGGTACAGCCCAGCCAAATGAGGCTGCAACAAAGTGAAGTAGATAAAAATGGGAAGGAACTCTGCCAAGCCCCAGAGTCTATGTAGACATCTCCAACTCCCTCATGAGGCAGATTTCTCCCCATCTGACAGATTCGGAGACTGAGTGAGAAGACTCAAGAGCACATAGCCAGCCAGCAACAAGATTCAACTGCAGAGCTCCTTCCAAAGCCTGGTTCCACTACTGGCTTAAAGCAGAGGCCAGTAGAGTTTGGAGTTTCTGGAGGGAGCCAGAGAAAGCTCCAGAAGGGTCAGCATAGGATTCTTTTAAACCTGACAGAAACTTGAGTAAGAGCAAAGTATCCCTTTCACCCAGGAACAATGATCAGGAAGGCCAATGGGGCCACAGAAAAGCCTAAACCAGAAAAGACAGACTCTGGGATGGTGTTGGTCTCCTTCTGGGGGGCAGGGAGGGAGTCAGAAGTATCAGCTCACACAAAGGCCCCTTCTCTGAGTGGTTGGTCTCCTTGCTTCTGAGCTCTGAGATAGGCAGCCCCTGCCTAGCCTTGCCCGACTCTTCTCCAGATGTGTTCCGAGTTCCTACTGTGTGCCAGCCTGTTAGAAGAGCTGACAGCTTGAGCAAGGCTCTTGCCCCTGAGGAGCTCCCAATCTGCAAGAACAGGCTGGCTTTCATGGAAGAATTCAGGGCACCGTGGGGGCTCAGGAGAGAGGCTATGGTCAGAGAGGCAGTCCCTGAGGGTCTGTAGAAGCCCTGGCAGCAAGAGGAGGTGGGCTTAGCCTGGCCACTCTCTGCCCCGCCATGCTGTCTCTTCTCCCCTGCAGCCTGTTTTGGTGCAGTCCAATCAGACAGAAGTGACTGTATGCTACCTACCAGTGCCCTCCATTCTAATTAAGAAATAATGAGGCAGGCTCCATTCCAGGTTTGGAGCTCTCACACCTTCTGCCTGGACCAGCCAGGAAAGTTGACAACATAGAGATTCCTGCCTGACAAGAAGCCCCTTCCCTCCCCACCTGAGAGGGAGCTTTACCAGAACCTTGACCTCTGATTCTCTGGAATCGGAAGGGAGATGAGGGCAAAGCTGAAAAAAGGAAATTTCACCTCTAGCCCAGCAGGCCTCCACTCCCCCTGCCATGCCACCCTACAGGTCAGGTGAGCTCTGGCACCAGAATCCCAGAAATAGCCAGGGCTGTAACTGAAGCCCATCAGGTCCCCTCTGGCCTTGCACATGCCAGCTGTGAGATCTCAGTCTGGTCCCTTAGCTTTCCTGAGCTATGTTTCTCATTGAAAAAGCACCTCCTTCACAGGGTTGTTGGGAAAGTGGCTGGCATATAGGAAATCTGCCACACAACATCTTTCTCTAAGACTTTGTTTATGCTGTCATCCACGAGCCTCTGCTATAGTCCAAGTGGTGTTTGGGATATCTTTTAATGACTGAAGAAGAGTTTGAGAGTTGAAGTGAGCAGGGATTGCAAGCAGTGTGGTAGCAGTAGCAGGTCTGGTGTAGCGGAATGGCATTCTGGGACTGTGAGGACTCTTCTAGTGTGAATGGGAGCGCTCCAAACAGGCTACCGTAAGGGTCAAGACCAGGAATAAAGAGAAAAGGCAGGTGTATTTGACGGAGGAAGAAATGCAGTTCAAAATGGCGATTCCCAGTCTTAGGCACTGGTGGGCACAGGCATTCACAAGAGATGGAACCAAAGGAGCCAGAGCAAGTTTGTTGGGAGATGTTGGCTTTGGGACAAGAAGAATGTGAGTGGCTCTGAGACTATCAACCAGAAAGGTATGGGGGCAGTTAAGAGTTCAGGGCACCTCCAATGTATCCTCTTATCTTCTGCCCAGGACTCTGTGATGAGAAGACTAGGTGCATGGGAGCCAGGAGGTCACCAAGCTCTCTTCCTGCCTCCGGGGACATGGAACACCCATACAGACCCAGGCCCTGATGATTCTAGCTGGAGCTGGGACCCTGAGGCATAGAGCTATTTCTAGGTGTGAGAACCTGAGAACAAGAAAGAAGCCCCACCTCTCCTCCTGAGAGAGATGCTGAGAATCTATGCCCCACATTGAGGTAGGAGGAGTTCTGAAAGGCACCCACATCCAAAGATCCTGTTCTAATCTGTGATGGAAAAGGAAGGGGAATTCTGGGTTTAAAGATGAAACTGACTGGTGAGGTTAGAAGTCAGAACAGTAACTGGGTAGGGTTGCATATTGACCTACAAGGGATATGTGGGAACATTATGGATGCTGGGATAGTTGCATCTTGATCTGGGTATGACTGCACTGGAATCTGCCCAAGTTCATGGAGCCTGGGGTCAGTGCCCTTTGTGTATAGGCCTGTGCAGTATACCTCAAAGATTCAAAAGTGTTACAAAAGGTGAGGGATGAAGATGGAATGAGAAGCCATCAGGATTGGGGAAATAAATGAAGGGAATGACCACACACTTTATCAACCTTACCCTGTAGTCGCCCCAGTCTGTCCTTTCCCAGCTGCTGCATTTAAGGCTCAAGAAGTGAAATATTTTGCCCAAGGCTGTGTGGAGAGTAGAGGAGCCAGGTTAAAACCCTGATAGTAAAGCCCTGTCCCTTCCCCATCAGCAGCCCTCCTTCCAGTAGGTTATTTATGGAATTTAGACTCTGGGAGTCTAGATAAAAACAGAGGTCTCCAGCTCTGAGGTTCTGGTTGTGTGTGATTGGATGAGAGGTGGGAGCGGGGATGTCTGCTCATCTCCCAGGTATACAGATGGAGGCTGGCCTTCCATCTGATGGTCCTGCTCAGAGCTTATCCACTGCTGAGGAGGCTGGAGTTTATCAATGTTACACTCAATTATGCTGCCCATCTGTCTCCACAGCTCAGGGGGATCTGGTATCAAAGCCACCAATCCGTCCCTCCTGCCTCCTGTTCTCCCTCTGAAAGCCTCTGCTCCCAGGAACTGGGCAGGTACCAGAGAGGAAAGGAGAGCAGGAGGGAGGTGGGAGGGAAGGAATCTACGAGCATCAAGAGGCTGCACCTCCATGCTGCAGGGGAGCAGAGCCAGAGGAGGGATGAGATGACAGTGGCCCCAGAATTCTTCCTTTAGAGTTTTTCCAACACCTTTAGTTAGCAGAGGCAATAGGGGATCAATTCTATACTTTCTGCCAAGTCCAAAGACAATTCCTGGAGGGAATCCAACTGGAGATGGTTCCAGTTGGATTTGCAGATCAAGCCCTTCCGAGCAAATGGTATGCCTTTGGGGCGAGCAACCAGCCTGGATTATGGCTCTAGGGCTCTCTTGCTCCTGACCAGCACCCATTACATAGTCAGATGGCAGGGTCAGGTTAGAGTACAGCAGTTGGCTTCATTCGACCCTGTGGTTCCAGGCCCTCTCGCACTCAAACAGAAACAGGGATCTTCCTTCACTTGTCCCAGGTGGGGGGGGGGCAGTTTATCCAGGAGTTAAAGGGGTCTGATGGGCCCAGCAGGTGACTGGATAGATTTGCTAAGAACCTAGGTCCATCTTTGAAAAAAATTTGCAACTGATAGAGGTGAGGTGTTCCCAGCCAGCCCAGCACTCTACTCCCCTCAAGCAGGCATTGATCCCTGTTGTTTGGACTGGTGGGGCAGGTCATAGTAAGGAAAAAAAATACTGGGTTCTGCCCTACCACACAGAAGCTGTGTAACCTCTGACAAGTCACATAACCTTTTGACCCTCAATTGCCTCCCTGGCAGAATGAAACTAAAGAATTCCTTCATCACCCACATACACAGAGTTGATGGGAAGATTAAACATAATGTACCTATGTTCTGCATGCTTTTACTATTTATATTCCCTCACAAGTACTCTCTGCATGCTCAATCCTATACTTGGTGCTCTGGGGACACAGAAAGCCTGTGAGACATGGCCCCTGCCACAAGGAGCTTGCCGTTCAGTTGGGGGAGATGTGCATATAGTAGTCTGAACACCTGGTCACCCAAGAGATTATCGCTAAAAGACAATTAGCTTTCTCTGTAGCTCCCAAGGAACCTGGTAATCAGCTTGCGGGTGAGTAGGCCGTGTGAAAGACAGTCTTAAAGTGGTGATGGCAGGTGAGTGGGCCGCTCTGCACTCCATCCCAGGAAGAGCGGTGCACTCAGCCTCAAGAGAAGGACTTGTCTGGGCCTTCACCATACCCTGGGGTCTCAGATGCAGCAAGAATGGAGTCTTCACCTGCTGCTTCTTTCTGCATCTTGAAGCCATCCCAGCCCCTGGCACACTGTGCTGCTCCCAGCCAGTCAGCCAGAGGAGGCTGGCAGGGGAGCTGCCTGCAGTGGAACGTTTTAGGTTTGGGTATCTTCTTAGTGCCCTGGGCACAGTTGAATGCTGGCTCAGCACTCAGAACAAAGGGACTCAGGTCTGCTGGAGTCCTCGCTGAAGAGCCTTTGCCACCTGCTCATCCTCACCCTCTTCAGCTGGGAACTGTCCTGAGCATTCCTTACCTGTTTGCAGTTTGGGTCTGGTCTCCCCACTAGCTGGGATGACCATGCTGCTGGTTCAGTTCACAGCTCTCCACCCTACCTTGGGGCAGCATTTGGACCCCCAGTTTAGCAGCTTAGTGGAGAGGAAGCTTGTTGCACCCTATTGTCTGTTGTCTAGAAGACTACTGTTCCCTGAGAACATAAGAGCATGCATAGCATTGCATACCTGTATTCTAACCACTTGGGAGGTGGAAGAAGGAAGACCTGAGTTCAAGGACATCCTAGGTTAAATAGGAAGAAGGAAGAAAGGCAAGAGGGAGGGAGGGAGGGAGGGAGGGAGGGAGTAGAGGTGCCCTGTGTGGCTGCAGCACCTCCCAACCTTAGAAGATGCACGCCACAGAAAAGGAATTAACATTTATAGAGCTCTCTCTATGAACAACACAATCATTTTCGTCTAATGGCAATCTTATTTTAAGAAAATGAAGGAAACATAAAGCAACAGATGCTTGGAGAAGTCTCATAACTTTTCCCAGAGTAGAGGTAGAGCCAAGTCTTGGATCCTAGCCTCCGTACAAGTGTGGCACTTAGATACAGTTGCATGGCAGGTAATCCACATCAACTTGGTTCCTGCTGCTTCTCTACCCACAAAGTATACCACAAAATCTCCTCCCCTCCCTGGGCCCCAGTTACTGTCTGGGGCAGCTGGTTTCCCTAGGCTTCCCTCACACATGTATGTAGGCAAGTATGCACGAATGCATGTGTGTTTGTTTACCCTGAGTTCTGTGTGTCAGTGCACACACCCCCACGCAAACCTCGGTGCCTTTCAAGCCATAGTTGTTTTTCCCACCTTCAGAAATAGCTGTGGAGAAAAGTGGGACGCAGTCAGATGTACACAGCCATGCTGCTCTCCTGCTTAGCCAAGTGCGCCCTGGCCCCACTGCCCCTCCCCCACAGCATCCTGCAAGCAGGATGAAGAGGCAAAGAGCCTCAAGTGGCTAGCTAGCGGCACTGCCTAGAAGCTGGCAGACACAGCTCTGAGATTTCTGCAGCTCCCCAGAAATCACACCCAAGGGAAAAAAATGACACAAGCCTGCTTCAGGGTAGCTAATGCAGCCTGGACCTAGGCCTAGCACAGTCTGGACCAGACCTGGGAAGATCAGGGAGGTTTAGACAACACAACCCCAGGCTGGGCTTGTTTCCTGTCTATCTGGGTGCTTACCAGCTTTGAGACTTGAGCTTAGTTCTTTGACCTCTTCTGGAACTGTTTCCTCATCTGCAAACTGGAAGTATGAACCCTTATCTCATAGGACAGTTATATTAAATAAGCCATTCATAGTCTTTGAAGAGTCCCAGAAACAGTGGGTTCTTGGGAAGCATGCCCTGGACACCTGAGGCTTAAAATCTGCCAGGACTCAGACCTCCACTCAGGATTCAGACCAGGAGAGAAGAGAACCCAGGGTCTGGCCCAGTTTTGTTTCCTTCTTTGGTTCTAGGCCAAGGCTGAACCTGCCTCCAGAGCAAAGCAGCCTGGCCTTGGAGTCTGAAAGAGAAGTCAGGTTGGTTTCCCACACCCAGGAGGGAGGAAACTGCAATGACTTAGTTTCTGTTTTGAGGAGATCTCCTGAGGGAGGGGGCCCTGAGGACACAGAGCAGGAACCGTGCAGTTCACTCTGGCTGTGCACCTGTCCTGTGCTATAGGTGTGGTGATGAGAGGTGAGGGTTCCAGTCAGAGGATGCTTCCAGGTGATGTCATCGGGGCTGGGACAGCAGAAGCACAACACTGCAGCAGCATGATGCCAGCCCCTCAGCCCACCAGGTGGATGTTTCTTGTGTCCTGAGCCTTTTGTTCCCCAAGAAGTCCTGTAGCTCAAAAGACACTTTCTGTAGGAAGTAACTGAATTGAGTTTAGTCTTGAAGAACAAGTAGGAGTTGTCTGAGAGAAATAAGGAGATAAAAAGGGGTAGCATGTCAAGACGACTTCACCCCAAAAGGTTTGTTCCTAGCATTGTGAATAGGTAAACAAGAGAAGGCCACGCCAGGCTATAGGAGGTCATATCTGCAGGACTGAGGTGCTTAAACCCAGGTCCCTGAACATCTTGCTGGGCAGCTCTGGCAAGCCATAGAGAAAGGAAAGCCTGTACCTCCTGAGTAAGAAGTTGCCAAAACCAAAAGCAGTCCCCCCGCCACCCTCCCACCCCCAGGAGAGCCTAAGCAGAGGCACTACTGCCCCAGCCCAAGTGAATGCCGGATCAGGGTCCACTGCCAAATTCTGGAGTTCTGGGAAGCCCACTGCATATTTTAGAAACTCTACTTGTTTTTTCTACCCCCTTCTACCTGCATCACAGAGGGATATCTAGAAACTATCATTTATCTCACTTAACCAGTGAGCCAAGGAGGGAGGGCAGAAAGGTCAGAAAAGCTATTCCACATTTATCTGGGTTCCAATGATGACAATTTTGGTTCATCCATTCTCCTTCCCTCCCAAACACACACACACACCCTACACACCAAGCCTCCCACACATGCACCCACACTACCACAGACCACATATACCATACATACGCACATACATACCTTACACCCTGCACCTCCCACACATGCATACACATACATACCACATACCACACATATATACATACATTGCACACCACACATACCCTACACCAGGTACATACCTTACACCTCATACGTCCCCGACATTAGCTAACGCATACACCACATACATATACCACACATACATACACTGCATCCTACATCCCACACCTCCCCCACATGAAGACACATATACATACCACACATATACACACATACCCTACACCCTGCACCTCCCCTACATGCACACATACATCCACATTCCACATAAACACACCACACATACACACCCTACACCTCCCCCACATGTACACACACCACATATACATACCACACACCCTGCACCCCACATGCATACACATACCACACACCATATGCACATATCACACATATTCACACACATACCCTACATCCCACATGCACATATACAGTTATACCACACAACCTACACCACACATTTACACACACACACACACACACACACACACACACCCCTCTGAGTTATCCCAAGACATCCTTTAAGGACTTAGAAACATTCCTTCCCTGAGCAGTTGGTAGAAAAGGACACTGGAATTTTCTCGACTTCAGGACAGAGCCCAGAAGACCTGGTTCCCATCCAGGCCAGCTCCTGTGCTGCTCCTCTGGCTTCTGGAGCCCACCAGGGGTGGAGGGTCTAAAGAGAGGAGCAGGTCCTTCTCAGCTATGCACCTCCTTAACTGTGTCCTCTCCTTCCAGGGCTGCTGATGCACCGTAGAAATGAGTGAGCAGGCCCAGCCAGGTGCACGAGGATGAGGAGTCACACCCAGGAGGGCAAGGAGTGATGCCCACCCACCCTGTGTAGAATGACTGCCCTGAGAGGGTGGTTCTCCAGGCCCTGGCAGGGCTGCTGACCTTAAATCTACAAAACATAAAGAGCAGGACTCAGGACTCTTCCTGTGGAGGGGCCCCTGCCTTCCAGCTCCATCATGAGGCTCCTTGTGGTCACCCTCTTGTTAGCTTGGGTGGCTGGTGCCACTGCCGCCGTGCCCGTGGTGCCCTGGCATGTGTCCTGCCCTCCTCAGTGTGCCTGCCAGATCCGGCCCTGGTACACACCCCGCTCGTCCTACCGTGAGGCCACTACTGTGGACTGCAATGACCTGTTCTTGACAGCAGTGCCCCCAGGACTCCCTGCAGGGACGCAGACCCTGCTGCTGCAGAGCAACAGCATTGTCCGAGTGGACCAGACCGAGCTTTCCTACCTAGCCAACCTCACAGAGCTGGACCTGTCCCAGAACAGCTTCTCGGATGCCCGAGATTGTGATTTCCGGGCCCTGCCCCAGCTGCTGAGCCTGCACCTGGAAGAGAACCAGCTGAGCCGGCTGGAGGACCACAGCTTTGCTGGGCTGGCCAGCTTGCAGGAGCTCTATCTCAACCACAACCAGCTGTGTCGCATTGCCCCCAGGGCCTTCTCAGGCCTCAGCAACCTACTTCGACTGCACCTTAACTCCAACCTGCTTAGGACCATCGACAGCCGCTGGTTTGAGATGCTGCCCAACTTGGAGATCCTCATGATTGGCGGCAACAAGGTAGATGCCATCTTGGACATGAACTTCCGGCCCCTGGCCAACCTTCGCAGCCTGGTACTGGCAGGTATGAGCCTGCGGGAGATTTCTGACTATGCCCTGGAAGGGTTGCAAAGCCTGGAGAGCCTTTCCTTCTATGACAACCAGCTGGCCCAGGTGCCCAAGCGGGCCTTGGAGCAGGTGCCTGGGCTCAAGTTCCTAGATCTGAACAAAAACCCACTGCAGCGGGTAGGACCGGGGGACTTTGCTAACATGCTGCACCTCAAGGAGCTGGGGCTGAACAACATGGAGGAGCTGGTCTCCATTGACAAGTTCGCCTTGGTGAACCTCCCTGAGCTGACCAAGCTGGATGTCACCAACAACCCACGGCTCTCTTTCATCCATCCCCGAGCCTTCCACCACCTGCCCCAGATGGAAACGCTCATGCTCAACAATAATGCTCTCAGTGCCTTGCACCAGCAGACGGTGGAGTCTCTACCCAACCTGCAGGAGGTAGGGCTTCATGGCAACCCCATCCGCTGTGACTGTGTCATCCGCTGGGCCAATGCCACGGGCACCCGTGTCCGTTTCATCGAACCACAGTCTACCCTGTGTGCTGAGCCTCCAGACCTCCAGCACCGCCCAGTCCGAGAAGTACCCTTCCGGGAGATGACGGACCACTGCCTGCCCCTCATATCTCCCCGAAGCTTCCCCTCCCGCCTGCAGGTGGCCAGTGGAGAGAGCATGGTACTGCACTGCCGAGCACTGGCTGAACCAGAGCCAGAGATCTACTGGGTCACTCCAGCTGGGGTTCGACTGACGCCTGCCCATGCAGGCAGGAGGTACCGGGTATTCCCTGAGGGGACCCTGGAGCTTCGGAGGGTGACAGTGGAAGAGGCAGGGCTATACACTTGTGTGGCCCAGAACCTGGTGGGGGCTGACACTAAGACAGTGAGTGTGGTGGTTGGCTACACTTCCTTCCAGCCAAGCAGGGACACGGGACAGGGACTGGAGCTCTGGGTACAGGAGACCCACCACTATCACATCCTGCTGTCTTGGATGCCCCCACCCAACATAGTCTCCACCAACCTCACCTGGTCTAGCGCCTCCTCCCTCCGCAACCAGGGGGCCACTGCTTTGGCTCGCCTGCCCCAGGGTACCCACCACTACAACATTACCCGCCTCCTTCCGGCCACAAAGTACTGGGCCTGCCTGCAAGTGGCCTTTGCTGATGCCCACACCCAGTTGGCTTGTGTATGGGCCAGGACTAAAGAGGCCTTTCCTTGCCACAGAGCCCTGGGGCACCGGCCTGGGCTCATAGCCATCCTAGCTCTTGCTGTCCTCCTGCTGGCAGCTGGGCTTGCAGCTCACCTTGGTAGAGGCCGGCCCAAGCAGGGAGTGGGTGGGCGACCTCTTCTTCCAGCCTGGGCTTTCTGGGGCTGGAGTGCCCCTTCTGTCCGGGTGGTGTCTGTACCTCTTGTCTTGCCTTGGAATCCAGGGAGGAAGTTGTCCAGATGCTCAGAAGGAGACACAGTGTCACCACCATTGTCTCAACATTCCTGAAGCCCAGCCAGGTCTCTACTGAGAAATAACTAGGACAACTTTCTACTAAAAGGGAAGTGATCTGGGCCAGATGCCTGCCAGGAAAGTGGCGTGAATCCACGTGCTTGAGGCCTGGCAGCTGGACCAAGACAGACAAGGAGGCTCTATGGCTCCCAGGGGTGCACTCACAGCCTCCAAAAGGCTGCTGATGCCTTCTGGGGGTTCCCAGCTGCCATTCTGAGGAATGCCTCCAAGGAGCAAGACTCTGCCTAGAGCCTCCCACCTCCCAGAGCCTCCTGGCCCCTCCTGGCTGTCCCCTGCCTGTGTTGCCCCTGGCCCACAGGATATGCCCTGTTCCTCTAACTCTTTCTTTGTACAGTCTCAGTTGCTTGCTCACCCCACTCCTGGGCAAGGACTGAAGGAGGCCTCCCCTTTCTATCTTTGGGGCCCCGCCCCAAAGTGGGAGTGTCCCCCAGCTGGGTCTGAAGGACATTTGGGGGAGAGGGATGCCCAGCCAAGTCTCATCTCGCAGACTGGGCTCTGAAGTTGACTTTCTATAGGCAGTTTTGTACCTTTGTGGAGAAATGTGTCACCTGCCCCCAACCCAATTCACTCTTTTCTCCTGTTTTGTAAAAAATAAAAAATAAACAATAACAACAATGAGGAGAGGGATCATCTTTTGCTGAGTAGAAGGAAAGGGCTCTGTGGTCCAGGGTCTCTTCAAAGACTGGAGGTGACAGGGTGGAGGCTAGGAGGTAGGGGGAGGGGTGGGATGTGGTAAGAGCTTGGAGAAGAGCTCCTTTTCCATTTTGAATTTTGGCCTCTGGTTCTCTCCAACCTCCGCCTCCAAGTGCCCTCATAGCGGTGAGCAGGAGAGGAAGGAAAGGCAGAGTGGCAGAGAAAAATGGAGACAAATGCAGCCGTGGAGAGAGAGTGGAAATTTCCATCCCCAAACTTGGTCCCTCTTCCTCCTCTGATAAACAGTTGACATGCCAGTGCATAGGACACACTTTCCAGCCTGTTTCTAATTAAACCAGCCCAAGAGGCAGAGTCATGCAGAGAATTGCAAATCATCTAGACAGCAAGAACTTTGGCTTGTGGGGCGGGAGAGGGCATGGGTGATAAAAGGTCTGCAGAGGGGATGGTAGTGGGTGAGATGAGGAAATTGCTGCATTTCTCTCTCCATTCCCTGAGCCTGGTTTGCTTTTGTTGTTCTGGTTTTTGTTTTTAACTGATTGACTTCTGATGAAGAGAAGCATCTGTTGGGAAACCAACAGAGCTGAGGGCAGAGGAGAGACTGGAGGCCAAGGAAGGAGTGACGCCAGAGCCAGAGGCCACTGTTTCTGAGACAGGCTGGTAAAAGGACTGGGTTTCTTGAGATGGGTCAAATCCCCATAGGAGCTTGAAGGTTCCCCTATGTTATAGAACGCATGTGGCAGACTTGTTGGGCACAGACGGTAAGTCACCATCAAGACTGCAAATGGACACACAAGAAGAAACCAAATCAGGGAGAAGGAAAGAACTCCATGTTCCAGGGTCTCTTCAGAGACTGGAGGTGACAGGATGAGGGCTGGGACATGGGGCAGGGGGCTTCTGGGATGTGGTAAGCGCTGGGAGAAGAGTTTTTCCTTTTCATTTGGAATTCTGGCCTCTGGTCCTCTCCAACCCCCCAAAGTGTCCTTACGCAGTGAGCAGGAGGGCTGAGGAAGAGAGACAAACTGAAGAGCGGCCATCAGCAAGGAAGAACGTGACAGGCAAGGATCCGCGCATCAGGTCCCAGGGCCGTGGACTCAGAAGACTCCTGGAAAGCAGAGGGTAGTGCTCCCTACAGCAGGGCTCTCAGAAGCTACCTTCTGCCTGGGTAGGGGCTCTCACAGCAGCTTGCAATGAAGTCTCCTACAGACTAAAACACAAATGGCTGATCCTGTCCCCAGAGTTTCCCATCTTCATTCCCAACAGGTACTGATGCCGCCAGCCTAGGGACTGCACTGTGAGAACCACTAGACCTCAGCCTGGGTGGCTAGAATTGCTCACACCTGCTCCAAGCTTTTGCTCACCTCACCTTTTATTTTGTGTTTGATTGACTTTTTAAAAAATATTTTTTATTATTTTTATTTTATGTGTATGAGTATATTGCCTACATGTAAGTACACCTGTGTTATGCAATGTCCACAGAGGTCAGAAGAGGGCATCAGTTCCCCTGGATTTGGAGTTACAGACAATTGTTAGTCTCCATGTGGGTGATGAGAATTGAACCTAGGTCATCTACAAGAGCAACCAGTGCTCTTACCCACAGAGTCATCTCGCTAGCCCTTTTGATTTTTTTAGACAGGAGCTCTATATAGCCCAGGCTGTCCTCAGACTGGCAATTCTTCTGCTTCGGTCCCCTGAGTAATGGGATTACAGGCATGCGCCACCACATTTCAGCTTTTTTATAAACACCTAAAGAAAGTTGGAGACAGAACTGCAAGATGGTCCCCACTATCCCAGGATCCAGAATCTCCCATTCACAGATGCACTTTGCCAGGGGTATGTGGTCTTTCTACATGAACATACATGCTCCCTGTCTTCTGCTGCACCCCTGGCAGACACTCCTAACCTCCCAGGGTTCTCTCCTGATGAGCTTTGGCAGTGCTGCTGACCAGCTTGAGCTAGCCTGTTGGATCTAGCCTAGTTACTGCTCTGGAAGCTCTGTAGGGAAGAGGTGGGGAAGGGTTCACACTGATCATCAAATATTGGAATCAGAAATGATTGCCTCTGTTTGCTTTAGGACCATCCATCTTTTGTCTGGCAGTTGCCGTCCTCTTGGCCAGCACACATGACATAGAGGATGAAGGTATTGTTCCCTTAACAAGGCACCCAGCTTTCTACCACCCTGCCACCATCCCAGATCATCCCAACAAGCCTTGGGCTGGGTAATAGCCTAAAACCCCAGCAGATCTGACTGGCTCAGGGCTAAATTTAGATCTCTAGCTCAAAATACTTGAAAATGTGTTGGGTTGGATGGTAGAATGGGGTGTATCTCCAGTCTCCAGGACCATTTTTGTTTCTGATCTACCTGTTTCCCTCAGTCTTCATAAGAAATAGAAAACTAGGAGAATTTGCAAGCCCCTAGGGAGGAGACATCTCCCAACCACAAGGATACAGCTCTTGTCTGGGCCCTCTGCACCCAGGCCCCTTGCATTACTGCTTTCCAGATACCTAAGTCCTTAAGAATGAAGTCCATCTGGAGATTTACTATCAGCTCCCTCCAGAGAACTAAGTTGAGTGAGGCGGGGAGCAGAAGGTAGCTAGGGACCGCTTTCCTTCTAGAAAGAGAAATGACACTTTGGGGACTGCCTTTGGTGTTATAGGACGGAGTTTGTAAAAAAATCACCAGCACCGCTTTAAGAAAAGTAGCAAGGTACATTTTAATTTTCGACCGGCCGGGCTGTCTATCTCGGGAGTAGAAGCAGCTCTGATGATTGTCAGGTCAGAGATTTTATAGGATTACAGAATTATTATTAAAACGGGACATTTGTGAACCAATCGGGTTTGTACAATATAGCAGTATTTTGATTCTATTAATTAACAACCAATCATTGTACAGACAAGTGATACAGTCATATAATTTGGCACTCAACTTTGTGATATTAAAAACTAGCCAACTGCTTTAGCCATAACAAGTAAAATAAGACAGTCAAGGTAAACAACTTCTAGGTGGTCATACAGTAACAGGATAAACAAGGGTGGTCTTGTGTTCTGTGTCAAGGTGACCCAAGATAGCAAGCAGATCACAGAAGTGAAAACAAGCTGGTTAGCCAGATGTATAATGTCTGGAATTAGCACATTCCATGGTTCATGGCTAGGACAATTTCCCAAGACCCAAGGTTGCCCCCTTTTCCTTTTGGTGTGGAGCAAAGTTGCTGCTAAAATGGCTCTGAACAAAATGGAGTAACCTAGGTAGGTTTGCTGAGCCAGTTCATTTGGGAACATGGAGGTAAAAAGCATTTTGGGTCACCATGACTTGGAATGAATGAGCTGCTTCTGCCCTGGTGCAGAGCCAGTTACATGTATCAGGCTCAGGGGTGTTCTCATAGTAAGGCGGGAAATGGGACTCTTCCTTGCCCTCATCATACCTCTGAAGCCATCCCACCTCCCTCACTCCACTAATCAGCATGTCTGGCTTCCTAGCCAGCTTTGGACCACCTAGATGGATGGTCTTGAAGTCCACATTTCTGCATCTTGCCTGTAGGGCTGTTAAGGCAGACTTGCTTGGAGACTGGCCAAGAGGAGGGTGTAGTGAGTTTGTGGGATGCTCAGTCTGGTCACTGTCACAGAAGATGAAACTATAGGTCTAGAGGAGAGGGCAATTAGCACTTTGCTGGTCTTTGTACCAAAAGCTCTGTACTTCGAGGACTCTCCTACTTCTGGAAAAAGTGGGATAGTTAGCATTGCAAGCTAGTTAACTCTCCATATACCCAGACCATTTTCCTCCCTCTAAAGCAACAAATGTTTAAAGAACATGACTATGTGGGCACTGTTCTCAGAACTGGGGATACAGACAAGAAGAGTCCCTGAGGCATTTTAGTGAGAGGAGAGAGTTGATGAAGAGAAGAAATAAATAAAAATATGCAATATGTTGGATCGCAATGAGTACTACAGAGAAGAAAAGTAAGTCTGGGATGAAAAGGTGAGGGTCCTTGGGTGGTTATGAAAAGTTTCATTGAGGCAGTGACATTTGAGCAAAGACTTGGAAGAGAAAGCCATTCTGTTATCTTGACATGAGTGTTCCAGGCCAAGAGACCATCAAAAGCAAAGGCCAAAAGCAAGGAAGCTCAGGCAGGGGGAGGCAAGAGAGAAAGGGGAGGGAGTAGTAACTGTGGTAACTGTGAGGCCTGAGGTCAGAGCAACTGCAGTAGTGACTATGTTGGGCCTTATAGGCCACTCTAAAAGCATGTGGCTTTTCCTTCCTGTGAAAGGGCCACTGGAGGGCTGTGTCCAGACATGGCATGATTTGAAACCAGGAGACTCCTCAGGCTACCGGATTGAGAACAGAGTTCACAGGACAGAAGTGGAGAGCCCACTTAGGAGGCTACTACAAGCATAGATCTAAATTTATCATCCTTCTAGAACTTCACAAGGACTAGACATTAAACACACCTCTGCATTTTCTAAATTTACCTTTCCCTCCTAGTCTCAAATTAAAGCTGTGTGTTCTCTTACAAGCTTCTGACCCCTCTCCATTTCCCCATGACTCTTGAAAATAGTTCCTATGGACCAAGGCTTCACCATGGCATTTGTAGGCTATGTAGTGCCCACCTCATAAGATTAATGGAAGCTCATTTTAAAAAGTGGAACAGGGGCTGGAGAGATGGCTCAGTAGTTAAGAGCACTGACCGCTCTTGCAGAGGACCCAGGTTCAATTCCCAGCATCCACATGGTGGCTACGAACTGTCCTTAACTCCAGTTCCAGGAGAACCTGAAGCCCTCTTCTGACGTCCGCGGCATTGCACGACACGGGTGTGCTCACATACATGCAGGCAATACACTCGTACACATAAAATAAAAATAAAATTTTTTTAATGTTAAAAAAAAAGTGAAACAATCTTTACCAGCCTTCGAGTCTACCTCCACCGTGTTTCCTGTGAAATCATACACCAGGGAGACAGCACTGGCATGAGCAATCCAAACCTGCTCTTCCACGGAGCATAACCAATGCCTTGTTTGATCCAGTGCAGCATCTACCTTCCTTCCTGATGACTTGACCAAAGGAACTCTGAGTGCTCCTCACAGGAGTCACGAGTGTCACACCACTTGCCCTTTGGCCTACCTCATATGGTTCTTACCCAGCTGTCCTTTGTTTAAAAGCATCTCCTATGTTTTATAGGAAAGCAGTAATGCCTGACATTAAGCACTTCCTCCGTGCTAGTCCCTATAGCAGGGATTCCCATATACCATAAAATTTTATTTGCTGCTGCCTTATAACATGGGCACTATCACCCTCATTTTAGAGATTTAGATATTAGCACTCAAACGGTTAAATGTCTCCAAGGTCACACAGCTAGTAGGTGGCAGAGTCAACTTCAAACACTGTCTGATTCTAAAGGCTCTTCCTTAACTGCTCTATTCCACTGTATTCAAATTCATGTGCCTTATTTTATTTTGATTTTGTTTTTTGAGACAGAGTCTCATATAGCCCAGGCTGGCCTCAACCTTACTACGCAGCTGAAGATGACCTGGAATTTTTTTTTAAGATTAATTTTATTTTTAATTATGTGTATATGTTTGTGTCACTGTGTGGGGATGTGCACAAATACAGGTGCCCACAGAAGTCAGAGTTGTCGGATCCCCTAGGAACTGGAGTTACAGGCAATTGTGAGCTGCCCAGTATGGTTTCTGGGAATTGAACTTGGGTCCTCCCTAAGAGCGGTACCTGCTCTTAACTGCTGAGCCATCTCTCTAGCCCATTTTTTAAATGTGTATAAATGTTTGCCTACATATATGTAAGTACTCCTGTGTTGTGCAGTGCCTATGGAGGTCAGAAAAGGGCATCAGATCCCCTGGAACTGGAGTTAAAGATGGTTATTAGGTGCCTTCTGGGTGATGGGAACTAAACCCAGGTCCTCTGCATGAGCACCCAGTACTCTTAACCGCTGAGCCATCTCTCTAACCCAAACCTTGAGCTTCTGATTCTCCTGCCTCTAACCCCCTAGTGCTGGAATTATAGGCTTTCACCACCACACCTAACTTCAAATTTTGCCACATGTGGCTCCTCCCACTTCACCAGGGCTAGACCTCTCTGCCCTACAGTAATGGCCCAGACTTCAGTAGACTACCTGAGAGTGCCTAAATTGGGCCTCCCCTTAGCGAACTTGCCAAATTGTGCTACAACTACCTGTTAGTAGGCGTCTAGATGTTAGAAGGGGACCTGAGTGTACCTGACTGGAGCCTGACTTGGGTCTCTGTGGGAGCTCCTGAGTAGCTGAACTTAAGCTATCAGTTCCCTTCAATATAAAATCTGAGAGAACCCAAAACCTAGACCAGCCAGCTTTACATGCCCAGTAAGAAAACAACCAAGGCACACCAATAACACAAACTGAAGCAGACTTCAACTCAACAAAGGAAGGCTTGAGTTTCATACTAGAATCACAAACAAAAGATATCCACATGCCAAAATCACAGCAGAAAAATAATAATATGGCAGACCAAGCCAGCATATTCCCACCAAACTCCACCAGTCCTATAGAAGAGTTCTGAAAGGAGAACACCCTAGAGATAACCCAGGACACAGAATTTAAAAGAGCAATCATAAACATGATCATGTTCAAAGAAGTTAAAGAACACACAAACAAACAAATCAAAGAACTAAAAGAAGATAGGGATAAACTTCTGACTGAAGTCACAAAAGAGAGAAATACCGAAGAAAACTCAGGCAGAAATGAAGAAGGAAGTGAAACACTCAGTAAACCAATTTGAAACAGCAGGACAAAGACTCACCAATAGAATGAATGAAATGGAAAACAGAGTATCAACACTGGAGGATAAAATTGAAGAACTGGACCACTCAAGCAAAGATTATGAAATTTTTTTTTTAAAACACAGGAATGGAATGTGCAGGAAATGTGGGACACCATGAGAAGACCAAATCTACACATCATAGTCATAGAGGAAGGAGAAAAAATTCAGGTTAATGGTATTGACCAGATCTTAAACAGGATTGTAGAAGAGAATTTCCCAAAATTAAGGAAAGACACCCCCATACAAATATAAGAAGCACATAAAACACCAAACAGACAGGACCAGAAAAGAAACTCCCCATGACATAGCATAGTTTTTAAAAACACTAAATGTACAGAACAAAAAGAGAATACTGAAAGCTGCATAAGAAAAACAACAACCCACATATAAAGAAAAACCCATCAGAATTACAACTGACTTATCAATGCAAACTATGAAAGCCAGAAGAGCCTGGACCAAAGTATTCACAGTTCTAAGTGACCAAAGATGCCAACCCAGATTACTTTACCCAGCAAAAAATGTCTATTATAGTTGAAGGGGAAAGAAAAATCTTCTACAACACCAATAGGCTAAAAGAATGCACATAACCAGCCCTTCAAAGAATACTTGAAGCAGCTGGGCATGGTGGCACATGCCTTTAATCCCAGCACTCGGGAGGCAGAGGCAGGCAAATTTCTGTGATTTCAAGGCTGGCCTGGTCTACATAGTGAGTTCCAGGCCATCTCGGGCTACAGAGAGACCATGTCTCAAAAAAACAAAAAAACAAAACAAAAAAAAAAAGAATACTTGAAGCAATACAAAGAATGCAGAAAGGAACAACTATACCCCAGAGGCAACAGAAAGAAACTGAATGAAGACATAATTGTGAAAATGAAAAATTAGACAAAGAATGCAAACTAATAAAAATGATGGCAACCAATACATTTCTTTCAATAATAACTTTAAATATCAGTGGACTGAACCCCCCCCAGTCAAAAGACACAGGCTAGTTGAATGGATTAAGAAACAAAATTTATCCCTTTGTTGTCTACAAGAAACTCATCTCATCTTCAAGGACAGGCACTACCTTAAGATGAAAGGATGAAAAAGAAAGCAAATGGCACTAAGAAACAAACAGGGGTTGCAATTCTATTATCTGACAAAATAGACTTCCAACTAATCAGAAGAGATAAAGAGGGCCACTTCATTCTGATCAAAGGAACAATTTACCAAGAAGATACTACAATCATGAACATATATGCACCAAACTCTGGTGAATCCAAATTTCTAAAAACAACACTACAGGACTTTAAGACACAGATTAACCCCAACTCACTAATAGTAGGGGACATCAATACTTCACTGTCTCCATTAGACAGGTCAATTGGACAAAGAATAAACAGACATCTGAATTAAACAATACCATACATCAAGAAGTGGACCTACACACATCTACTGAATATTCCACCCAAGCACCAAAGAATACACTTTCTATTCAGCACCCCATGGAACTTTCTCAAAAACTGATCGCATACTGGGGCACAAAACAAACCTCAACAAATACAAAAAAGAAAAAAGAAAAGAATGAACGAATTCCATGCATTCTATCAGACCACAATGTAATAAAGCTTAAAATCAACACTGGAAGAAGCTCTAGTCACTACATGAACTCATGGAGATTAAACAATACACTCGTGAATAATGAGTGGGTCAAAGAAGAAATTAAGAAAGAAACTATTCCTGCAATTAAACAGAAAGGACAATATAACACAACAATGCAATTCCAATCAAAATCCCCATGACATATTTCACAACATTAGAAGAAAACATCCTTAAATTCATACGGAAGCACAAAAGACTCCAGATAGACAAAGCAACCCTGAGCACAAAGAGAAACATTCAGGGGATTACTATACCAGATCAAACTATACTACAGAGCTATAGTCATAAAAACAGCATGGTACTGGCACAAAAATAGACACATAGATCAATGGAACATCATTGAAGACCCAAACATGACCATACACAATTTCAGCCACCTGATATTTGACAAAGGTGCCAAGAACACACAATGGAGGAAAGGCAGCATCTTCAATAAATGGTGCTAGCCAAACTGGATTTCCACCTATAGAAGAATGAAATTAGATCCTATCTTTCACCTTGCAAAAAAAGTCATCTCCAAATGGATGAAAGATCTCAAGGTAAAACTTGAAACTCTGAAACTATTAGAAGGAAACACTGGCAGTTAACCTACATGATATAAGTGTAGGAAAGGACTTTCTAAGTCAAACACCAGTTGCTCAGGAATTAAGGTCAATAATCAACAAGTGTGACCTCATAAAACTAAAAAGCTTCTGTACAGCAAAAGAAACAAACAAGAAAGTGAAGAGAAAACCCACAAAGTGGGGAAAAAATCTTCCCAGTGACACATCTGCAGAGGTTTAACATCCAGAATATATTTAAAAAAAACAAAGAATCAAGTAAACAAATGATGCAATTAAAAGACAGTCTAAGGATCTGAACAGAGAGTTCTCAAAAGAAGATGAATAAGAAACATCTTTAAAGGGGTTCAACATCATTAGTAATTAGGGAAATGCAAATTAAAACCACCTTAAGATTTCATCTTACCCCAGTCAGACTGGCTAAGATCAAGAGAGTAAATGATACCAAATGCTGGAAAGGATGTGGAGAAAGGGGAACTCTAATTCACTGCTGGTGGGATTGCAAAGTGATGCAACCCCTATGGAAAGCAGTGTAGAGAACTCTTAAAAAACTAAAAATGAATTTACCATATGACCCGGTTATACCACTCCTTGGCATATACCCAAAGGACTCATCCTATTGCAGAGACACTTGTACAACCATGTTTGTTGCTGCTCTTTTCACAATAGCTAAGAGATGGAAGCAACCTAAGTGTCCCTCAATGGAAGAGTAGATAATGAAAAGTGGTTCATTTACACAATGGAGTTCTACTCAGCAGTAAAGGAAGATGAAATAATGAAATTTGCAGGTAAATGGATGGATCTAGAAACTGTTATACTAAGTGAAGTTAACAGACTCAGAAAAACAAAAGACATATGTTCTCCCTCATTTGTAGATCTTAGCACCAAATCCTTATGAGTACATAACCTGATGTAATTGCAGGAACCAGGAAAATGGAAGGGAACCAGGAAAATAAAGGGAAAGAAAGAGCCCAAGAGAGAATAATAGTAGGAGACAGGTGTCTCTAAGGAAGAAATGCAGACAGAGACAGAGATAAGTTACAGAGTTCCACAATTGGTCATATACAGAGATTGTCTGTGAATTGCCCAAGCTTAAGTGGCGTATCTAGGATGCAACCTCTTCACCTAAGGCACACAGAACATAGAACAAGGGACGAAGAGAACACTAATGCATCTTTCAACTCTCATCAATGAAGCTCCCTCACGCAACAGAGGGCCAAGAATGCAAAAGGTCACGAATGGAAAAAATGCAGAGAATAAGAGCGTGCAGAGTGTGGGTCCTTGGACAGGACTCCTATATTAAAACCCACCCACAGGGAACTCAAGGACCACTGTGGAAGAGGGGGGGAAAGGCTGTAAGAGCGTGGGTGGAGGTGCATGACCATACAGATAGTCCTACAGGTGCCTGGGACTCTTCCCATAGGAAGCTACAGCAATGCACAAGACCCAGGCAAACTTAAGCAGACAAAAAGCTAGCACAGAATTGTGGAAATGAACAGAAAGCCCCAATTTTAGTTGAAGAATTATTGGCAGCTGATTACTGCTATGTGAGGAAGAGCTTGTCTTCTTAAAGGGAGGGACTCTGGGTAGGCTGACTAGACCTCAGTGGATGAACCTGCACTGAGGGACATCTGAGGACACTAACTTTACATGATAGGCTTTAACAAAAATGACAGAATATATGAACTCCAGTGGGGGGCTATGGGAGGATGTCAAACAGAAAGGGAGTATAAAGATGATTTTCTGTATGAAATACACAAAAATTCAATAACAAAAAGAAAAAGTATGCCAAAAGTTTTTTGAGATCATGAGTACGTCTCAAAGCTATGTGCATTAGAGAGATCCCTGGGCCACCACTTTATTTTTAGAGACTGTCCTCTTTTTCTTTTAACTCAGGATACTTTGTGACTTTACAATCAGGACTTCAAGGAATTTGTTTTGTTTTGTTTTGATGTGTATGTCTGTATTGCCTTCATTTTTGTAAGTGCACTCATGTTCTGCAATGCCCACCGAGGTCAGAAGAGGGCATCAGATTCCCCTGGAACTGGAATTACAGAAATGTTAGCCTCCATGTAGATGCTGGGACTCGAACATGAGTCCTCTGTAAGAACAACTGATGCTCTTAACCACTGAGTCATCTCCAGCCCTAGGACTTCAGTTTTTAAACCCCTCGAATGGTATTATGTTGAAACACCTGACGATTCTTTCCTCTGAACTTTTGAAGCATGCTTTTCACAACTCTGACCAAGCTCCCTGGCCCTTTTTTTTTTTTTTTTTGTTTTTTTTGAAAAGGGCTCCTTTAGCCCCCATTTTTGAGACAGGGTCTCCTTGTAGCCCCAGCTGGCCTGGAACTCTGGAACTCACTATGTAGATCAGGCTGGCCTTGAACTCACAGAGATCCGCCTGCCTCTGCTTCCCAAGTGCTGGGGTTAAAGGCATGCGCCACCACGCCCGGCTCCCTTGCCCTTTTATCCTTGGTTCCTACCAACTCTAAGGTCCTGTAGCGGCTCCCCTGGAGGGTCTGATCACTACCTCATGAGTCAGTCCTCTGTCAGAATTAAGTCCAGGTGAGCTTTGCTCAGGGGCTTCCTTGCATCTGAGCGCAGGTGTCAGCTAGGTAGATCAGGAACTAATCAGAGACTGGACACTGAGCCAAGCCACACACCAAGTGTGCATCTAGATGGCGATGGGCCTCCAACAGCATCAGTTAGAAAACACGGTCTCCATGGCTTCCTTGCAGTGGCCTGAATGGGTTTCATCCCACCAGCCTCCTGAGCCCCCTCCACCTTCATCCAGAGGCTGCTGTTGCTTCCACTGACCTTTTGTTGCCCTGTTACAGACATGAGTCAGAACCTTTGTGCACTTCTAGGATCCCTCTTCTGCACGCCCAGCCAGACAGCCCCTCTACCTTGTTCAGAGAAGCTTCCAAGCACCATAGTCCCCCATACCCGCCTTCAGCACCACTGCACACAAAAGCAGCTGTGGTTTGTCTTGCTTCTGGATGTCTCAGTGTTTGAAAATGGCAACTTCCTTGGCCACAAGAGAACACTGGTTGGTTGACAGAGTGCTAAGGAGCTGTTCTTCAGCTTGTTACCACCCTCAGAAGTCCAAAAGGACTGGGCTGTCAACCTATGAGAAACGAAGGAGCCGGGGCTCAACCTATACAGCAAGAGTAACGTGTGGCCTGTTGGAATATGACTCAACTCACTGACATCGGCCTCCTTATTTGCTAAGAGCTCAATGATTCAGCAGAAACATATCATCAGTATTCCCACTTCATAAGGAAGGAAGAATGAGGCTTTAACAAGTTAAATAATTTACCCAAGGACATGCAATCAAGAGGGTAGAAATGGAATCCAAGCCCAAGTCTTCTAAGTCCCCTTTCCCATGCTCTGCTCAGTTAGCAGTGGCCTTCTACATAGAAATCAAGGAAGCAGGTGGCAGCCACTGTAACAAGGCAAAAATAATCACAGTGACTACAGGAGAGAAAGAGACTTGTTTTGTAGAAGACATAGGGCGTGTGGGCACAGAGCTGGCCAGATCAGAGGCTCCGTGGCCGAGAGATCTGTGAGGCACCCCAGAGTGAAATCCAATGTCCACAGCTGAAGCTGTCTCCAGGAGCCTTCCAGGTCAGACCTCTGCCATGCAAGTCTAAATATCATTGTCTCAAGGCTCAGGGCAGAACAGGGTTAGAGACACGAGGCTGGAGGGCCATTCTTCACAGGCCCTGCACTACATTTAGTGGTTTAGAGCTGAACCATGGGCTGCTGAAGTGCTAACAAGTCAGTGTACACACATGTGTAAACTGTTCTGAAATGGGTCCAAAATTCAGAAAGGTCAAGAATGACTGCATTAGGGCTGGAGAGATGGCTCAGCGGTTAAGAACACTGACTGTTCTTTCAGAGGACCCGGGTTTGAATCCCAGCATCCACATGGCAGCTAAGAACTGTTCGTAACTCCAGTTCCAGGAGATCTGACAGCCTCTTCTGTCCTCCACGGGCATTGTACGACACAGGTGCACTCACCTACATGCAGGCATAACACACATACACATAAAATAAAAATAATAAATAAAATATTTTTTAAAAAAGAACGACTGCATTAGAAAGTTGGAAAATCACATTCAACACCACAGGATTCAGGACTATAGTTGAGAACTGCCATGGGAAACAGCCACCAACAACCATTTGAGAGGATTAGATTAATGGATATTGACCACCTCTGCACCAAAATGGAATTTGCATTTACATATGTAGCTATTTTTTTTTTTTTTTTTTTTTTTTTAAAAAAAGCTCTCCCTGCATCCCCAGGTAGCCTGGAACTCACTATGTAGACCAGGCTGGCCTTGAACTCACAGAGATCCACCTACCTCTGCCTCCCAAGTGCTGGGATTAAAGGCGTGCAGCACCACGCCCAGCAGCTATGTCCTTTAAAATAAGAAAAGCGAAGTGTGGTCCCAGTTTTACACTGACAAAGCAAGGCTCTTGACCTTCGACTGAAGCTCAAGATTTCCATCCATCAATGCTCAGAGGCTTTCTGGTGTGATGACTAGAGCAACTCCATTTTATACAAAGCAGCCACCTTAGACTTTAAAAATCAGAGAAGCAGTCCACTCAAGGTCTGAACTTGGTTCTAGTAAGTCTCTGCCCCTAGAAGTTTGTTTTCCTTTTCTTTTTCTTTTTTTTTTTCTTTTCGGTGTTTTTGAGACAGGGTCTCCCTGCAGCCCAGCTGTCCTGGAACTCACTATGTAGACCAGGCTGGCCTTGAACTCACAGAGATCTGCCCGCCTCTGCCTCTACTAGGACTACAGGCGTACACCACCAAGCCCGACTTGTTTTCCTTTTAGAAATAGCTGACCACAGAAAGGAATATCACCACCCAAACATTGCAGCTATGTTTCTTGCCCACCCAAAGAAAAATAACCTAAATAATATCTTGTCTTTCTTGGTAGTATGCTGAAATAATAATAATCAGAAAGCCCCATATTGTCAAAGTCTCTATACATCTGTTAAGAAACTGACTAACAACTGCTTGTTTTGGCTTCTGTAAACTTCTTTATTGCTGCATTTAAGGGTCAATGTGACCCCACTGTCCTTGCAACTGCCAAGGGATGAAGCAGCTTGTGGTTTCTGCCTTTAAAAGACTTACGCTCCCACAGCTTCACTGCAGCCCCTTATCTGGCCTCTGGAGACTGTCAGTCAGCTGTAGCAATAAAATTTGGCTAATTAAAATCTGAGTTGGGTCTGGTGGTCTTTTCCCAGTGGTTTTGACCTCCATAACACAGGAAGTCTGCCGCACTCCGCTCCTGAGACCCATATCAGGGCTACCTCCTCCACTCCCAACACCTGCTTGACCAGCGTGTACAAGGAAGGGTGGAGGAGTCACCTGAGTGCCACAGAGAGCCTAGCGTAAGGCCCTGCTCCTCCTCAGTCAAGGAGATTAGACGCACCCTCGTCTCTCCTTTAAGCCCTTCCTCAACTCTTCAGCCTTTCTTCCCCATCCCCCTGCAGACGTGTGAGCTGTGTGCACACGTGTATCTACACGTGCTTGTACAAACACACACAACCTCATAACTGTCACAGGGAGCTCTGCTCTAGTCCCTGTCACTACACTCCATCTATCAGAAGCTATTCTAAGCACCTAATGAAACTGTTTGAAAATGATTCCTGGGGTGATCTGCCCTTTACTTCCCCCGGGCAGGAACAATTAAGCTCCAAATGGAGTTATACTTTGCTACAGAGCAAAGAGGAGGAGAAAGAGAGTCCAGTGACCTGTCTGCAAGGAGGGTGTATATTTCAGCTCTGACCACAAAGACTGTGGGTAAAGAGGAAGGACAGGGGCTGGAGAGACAGCTCAGCAGTTAAGAGTACCCACTGCTCCTGCAGAGGACCCGGGTTCGATTCCCAGCACCCACATGCTGGGTAACAACCATCCATAACTCCAGTTCCAGGGGATCTGACACACTCTTCTAGCCTCCACAGGCATTGTAGGCATGGGTGTACTTACATACATGCAGGCAAAACACTCATACACATAAAATAAATAAATGGAAAACAAATTTAGAAGGAAGGACATACAGATCTGGGCACAGGTACTCATGTCCCTGTTCTGATCCTTGTTGTCCAGATTCCCTGAGCTAATACTTGGTCTCTCCACTTCATCAATGAAAGAGTAGGGAATACCTCACTCCAGAATGGCCTAGAGGTCCTCAGAATGGCCTGGAGGAAGTTGAAACACAGAAGCCTGAGTATGGGATGAGGCTGAAAAGTTTGTATTTCTTAGACAAGTTCTCAGGGTATGGTTGGTTTAGGGACCATACTATGGAGTTGGTGGCCGAACTCCTGAGATGGTGCTGAGGGTGAAGTGAGGAGAGGTGAAGGATCAGCACATAGTAAGCTGGAGGCTCTCAACCTTGGTTATGAAGAGAATCACCTGGGGAAATTGAAAAATACCTAATGCTCAGCACCACACATCAAAGACTCCAGAGTTGATATATAAAGGTTTTAGAGGTTTTTGTACTTTCTTTCTTTCCTTCTCTCTCTCTCTTCTCTCTCTCTCTCTCTCTCTCTCTCTCTCTCTCTCTCTCTCTCTCTCTCTCTCTCTCGTGTGTGCCTGTGTCTGTGCATGAGTTGAGTATGTGGAGGCCAGAGATCAATATCCAGTGTGTTTTTCAATTGCTTTCCACATTTTTTGACACATGGTCTGGGTTCTAGAGATCAAATTGAGGTCCTCATGCTTGTTCAACAAGCCCTTTACCAACTGAGCCATCCCTTAGATGTTACTTCTTAAAAAATAAGTAAATATATAATAAATGACTTACATATGCATTCAAGGTTGAGAGTGGCCATACTAACAAAGAGCTTGATACAATTGTGTGTGTGTGTGTGTGTGTGTGTGTGTGTGTGTGTGTGTAGTTTTGTTTTTGATACAAATTCTCACTAACCTAGAATTTGTGATCCTCCTGCCTTAGCTTCCCAAGTGCTGGAATTACAGTTGTAAACTACGACACCTGATTCATAGGGCTCAATAAATTTAAATGCCCAGTCTGAGCTACTCAACCGCCCCTCTTCTCAGGGCCTCCACTTCTTTCTGCAAGGCTCTATCTTCCACTCTGGCTCCCATGGGGAAGAACTGACAGGATACTTGGCTCTGGCATCTAGAGAGGATACTGAGGACTGTGTGGAGAAGAACTAATTCATTGTCATACCCAGAATGATGGTGCACACCCATAATACTAGCACTAGGGAAGCTGAAGCAGGAGGACTGCAAATTCAAGGCCAACTTGGACTAAAAAGAGACTGTGCGTGCGTGTGCATGCGTGTGTGTGTGTGTGTGTGTGTGTGAGAGAGAGAGAGAGAGAGAGAGAGAGAGAGAGGACACTGGTTCATTCATTCAGTGCCTTAAGCACTCAGTCAGATCATCCTACACTTACCCATTATCAGTCAAGATGTACCTACTGTATCTACAAGGTGCCTAGAGGATGCAGAGAGGACTAGAGCTGGTCCTGTCCTCAGGAGTTTGTAGCATAATGCAAATCATGTAAAACAATAGTGTAAGATTTGGAAAGGTCCAGCCCTACCTCCCAACTATCTCATTCTAGCTTTAGTATTTTAAGTAATAGGAAGCACCTCATCACAAGGCAGATCATGACTCAAGAATCACCCTGATTTGGGCATCAAAAGCCAGGAGAAGTATATGAGAAATACATGGAATAACACAACATTTTTGCAAAACAAAGACTTTAAGATTCTTTGGCAAAAGTCGATGATGGTGAAAATAGTCTACTGCTTGCTGAAGAATTCAAGTTTTAGCCAATTAAAGGATTCCTACATTGGGTCCAAGGAGGCTGTGAGAATCAGTGGTTAGATTAAGGAGAATTCAAGTTAAGAGTTGGGAAGAAGAATAAAGACCAGAAGGTTCAGGATGGTTTTTCCAACAAGGAGAGACCATGCACCATTGTTACCACCATCTGTCTTCTATCTCCTCGATGGAAACTACTGTAGTCCAGTCAAGAGATGCTTCAAAGACCAAGGAAACTACAGTACTACTAACATGCCAAGCAAACTGAGAAATGAAATTACCATGTTTATGGTCAACATCTAAGGAGCACAGATTTGCAATTGATCCTGCCACATGGTAGAGGCAGGCTGAGAACTGAAGTGTCTTGACTCCTTGTAGTGAAGGAAGCCATTCAGATCAGCCTCCTTGCTGCCTCCAGTCCAGGGCATGAGGGTCTGCTACCAGCACGCCCATGTCCAAGGTCTTTCACCAGAAAGGAACAGGGAAGGGCAAAATCACACTTGAGCAAAAAGCAAATCAGTGAGCCAGGCATAGTGACACACTATCCCAGCACTTGGGAGGCAGAGGCAGGTGGATCTCTGTGAGATTGAGGCCAGCCTGGTCTACATACTGAGTTCTAGGTCAGCTGGGGCTATGGAGAAACCCTGTCTAAAAAAGACCAAAAAAATTATATATATAAACGGCAAGTACCCTTCCTCTCTACACTCTACACTGAAGTTCCTCTAGGAAGGGAAAGAGCTCTTATCTAGGGGCCTGCCCATCCCCTGCCTCCAGCTGCACCCCAGAGAGATAGAGCAGGTGGAGCAATGAGCAAGACATCATCTAGTTGGGTATGGAACCCATTATTTTTACAGAGAAGAAACAGGGCAAGATCAAAATCAAGGGGGAAGTGCCTTATGAATGTGTGCACAGAGAGGAGAGATGGTGCATGTGTGTGGAGGAAGTGGTTAGGAGACATGACAGCTGTGATCCCTGGCCATCTGTATACCAGTTGAGCACCCAGATCCCCCTCCATCAGCTGTCTCTCTGAGTCCTCACTAATCTCCAGTGAGGAACAGGTACGAGAAAGCTCCACCTGGGGCAGCCAAGTGTGGGAAGTCTGAACCCAGCTGATCTCTTACCTCCTGCTGCTCTCAGGATATCCCACCTTCACCCTGGCCTCTGCTTTCATTATTTTTATTAAAATCATCTCATTTATTTTATTTTTAATTGTGGTTTTAAAAAACATCAAAATTCATCATCTAGTCAGGTGTGGTGGTGTGCATCTGTAATTCCAGGAAGCTGAGGCAGGAGGATCAAGAGTTCTAGGCCAACCTGGGCTATATAGTGAGACTGTCTCAAATATATGAAATCTGAGCCACCTCTAAGTAAACAATAGTACTATGTCCATGTTGTAAACCAATCTCCAGAATGCATTTCATCTAGAAACTGAAACTGCTGTGGAACAACCTCCCACGCTCTCCCATAGCCAGGGCCCCTGCCATTCTACTTTCTGTTGCTATAGATTTGTCTGTTCCAGGTACCTCATGGTGAAATCAACATTTGTCCCTTTATGGATGGCTTATTTCATTTAGCACAGTGGCCTCAGGGTCCATAGGTGTTGTGGTATGTCTCAGAATTTTCTTGCTTTTTAAGGCTGATCACTATTCCACCATGTGGCTACCCGGTGTCTTCTCTATCCATCCTCTGTCTGCAGGCACCAGATTGCATTTCACCTCTCAGCTACTGCACAAAATGATGCTGTGAACAAACACCCAAGAGCATCATCTCCCAGCTCCTGCGCTCAGCAGTGACGTAGATACAATAGATAGTTGGGCCTCTACCCTCCTGAGATGGCCACAGGAGTACAGGTCTGGTGGCTTAGGAGGCAAAAGGGGAAAGACTGGGGCATGTGAGATGGCTCAGCCAGTAAAGACACTTGTCACCAAGCCTGATGACCTCAGTTTGATCCCTGAGACCTATATGGTAGAAGGGGAGAACAAATCTGCTCCTACTAGTTGTCCTGTGACCGCCACACGCTCATGGCATAGGCACACTTACAAATAAATAAATAAA
>NW_008335444.1:7905422-7914254 GCF_000622305.1 Nannospalax galili | reverse complement strand
CACACACATACACACACACACACACACACACACACACACACACACACACATACTGCACAAGACTCAGGGAACATCCAGGAAGAGGGGGCAGAAAGTATGTAAGAGCTGGAGGCTGGGGAGGAGTGCTGTGAACTGCTGGCTTCTGGACACATCATTGTGACACTCATGAACTCTCTGTATCTATAGTAACTTAAAGGAGACAAAATCAAACCAAGATGAATCACCATTTCAATAGGCAGGATTAACTGGACTGCGTCTTACAAATAAATAAATAAATAAATAAATAAATAAATAAATAAATAAAATTTTAAAGGGGCAGAAGAAATTAGGCTGAGGGTGGACTCCCACAACCAGCTTCTCAGAACCTGAGTTCCATCCCTGAGACCCAAATGGTAGCAGGAGAGAGCTGACACCTTTGTGTCTTCTGAAAATTATGGGAAAATAAAGGTAGGCACAAAGGAAGAAGGAGCTACACAGTTGAACGCAGATCCTAAGGAATAAAACTCCTTAGGGAAGCCACTCCAAAGCTTGGGCCATCGGCCCTTTTGGCTGCATTCGTCTTCCCTGCACCCTGAGGTGCTAAGAAATGATTACCTCAATCCTTCCTGGCTTCCCAGCTTCTGACCAAAGCCTCATCAGTTCTCATCACCCACTTCTACCCTCCTTATTGGGCAAAGGCTGTGGTCTCTGGCTCCTCCCTGGGAGCCAGAGTGACAGTGATGGAATTCTCTAGAGCTGGACTCTCACTGGCCATTCTCCCAGAAGTGTGGAAATTTAGCAAGACAACAAACCCTCCTTTAGCCTCCAGACTCCTCCCTGCAGCTAATGAACAGCAAGTCCCTGGACTAGAAGCATCAGAAGGGAAGAGCAGTAGTCAGAAGAGAGGAAGGGAAGCAGGGAGCCATCCAGAAGGAATCATGCCACCCCTGGTCACCCAGAGGCCATGCATGCCAGGAACACAAAGTATTAGAGAATTTAATATGAATAGTGCTGTCCTTTTCACACTGACTGAAAACAGCATGCAGAACCCTCAAAGAAGTTTTGTATCCATTCACCCTTTCACTCTCTGACCATCTCTAAGAGTCTGGGAGGGTGGGCAGGTCTTTATAGCTGCTGTTCTGGTATTTATTACGTGTCCTCTGGGAAAAGGTGTTTTGTGAATTCCATCTTCAGTCATCCCAACAATCCCTGGAACTTTTTCATCTAAAGCAGTATTCAGGAGCTGGCAAGAAGGCTCAGTGGGTAAAGGTTCTGGTCTCTGAGTGTGATGACCTGAGTTCAATCCCTGGGACCCACATGGTAGAAGACGAGAACTGATTCCTCCTACAGGCTGCTCTCTGACCTCCACATGTGTACTATGGCATACACACATGCACATGTACACATACAAATAAATAATAAAATGTAATAAAGCAATACTTATGGTTCAGTTTTTAATAACTATTATAAGTCAGCATCAAGTTGACATTTTTGGTTGCGATTTTTGTTAGCTCCTTAACTTTAATTAATTAATCTTTTAATCTTTTATTATTTTTATATGTATGAATGTATTGCCTGCATGTATGTAAGTACACCCATGTCATGCAATGCATGCAAAGGCCAGATGAGAGACCCTGAAACAAGAGTTACAGATGGTTGATAGTCACCATGTGAGTGCTGAGATCGAACCCAGGTCCTCTGCAAGAGCAGTCAGTGCTCTTAACTGCTCTCCAGGCCCAAATTTATTTATTTATTTATTTATTTATTTATTTATTATTTATTTATTTATTTATTTACACAAAGTCTCACTGTGTAGCCCTGGCTAGCCTAGAACTCACTGGGTAAACCAGGCTAGCTTCAAATTCACAGAAATCTACCTGTCTCTGCCTTCCATGTGCTGGGATTAAAGGCATGAGTCACCACACCCAGCTCTTGACTTTATGGAGTAGTTTTAGACTCCCAACAAAACTGAGAAGATGCAGAGTTCCCACATAGCCCCACCCCCAAAAACACAGCGTCTCCAGCAGCATGCATCCTCAAGATGGGCCACTGTTATAATGTACAGGGACACCTTGCTGTCACTGGTGCCCACACCTCTCACTTGGGCTCACTCTCTGGGCGTCTATGCATTCCATGGGTTTCACGGTGCCTCCCAAACTGCCTGTTTCCTCCAAGGGGTGGGGCCTGCTATGGACAATTGACTGGGGAGGGGTTTTCTGTACCATCATCTTGGGACGGAAGCCGCTAGCTCCAGGAGTGGAGAAAAAGGTGGCCCCGGTGTCTCACCGGCATGGACTCATGGACTCGAGAAGGGGTATTTACCAACCTGGGGCAGAATGCTGGGGCCCAAGATGCATGGGCGAAAGTTAACAGAGACTATGGGCAGGTTGCAGGGAGCGAATCCGGAATGGCAGGCTCTGAGCAGCAGTGCAAGAGTGCTTGTCTCTGTGTAATTTCCCCCATTTGCCCCCTCCCTACCCAAGGGTATAAACCTTAACAAATTCACATAAAAATATATTATATGGTTTGTCTGATCACAAGAGACTCCAAGAGAACTCTGGTGATGCATGGGTTTGGACAAATTTGTGCTGGCATATGCCTGCCCAGAGGAGTTTCGCTGCCCCAAATATCTACTTGTTGTACCCCATCCACTGGACCCCAAAGAGACCACCGAGGACCCAACACACCAAAATGCAAAAGCAAAGGTTTATGGTTTATTCGGGCTTAAGCTCGGGCTCTCAGACCTCACCAACTCAACGGATCTGTGCTGAGAGCCCAGAGTAAGGGAGAGTGGAGACTTTTATAGGTTTTAGACAAAAGGGGGGGAGCTACCGAAGATACATTTTGGTTGGTTCACTGCGCCCGAGCAAGCCAACATAATTTTAAACCGATTGGATGTATAAGATGCAGCCCTGGAAGTTTCTTATTGGTAGGGGCTATTCTCAAGGCTGGGGAATGTGCTGACTGTTACCTGTGGGGCCAGGAGTCTCCGTTTCTACCTTATAGGGCAGTTTTTATGCTCAGGCTTGCTTAATCTATAGTTTCCTGGAGGTGGGGGGGAATAGCAGGCAGGAGTCAGGGCATGCCAGGGCATGTTTAGGCATGTTAAAGCAGCAGCCAAGCATTTTACAGAAGCTAAAAGAGCAATTAGTGGGGGTCTGGAGGGATTGGGGGGTAGCGGGTGAATGAAGAGGGTCTCAGGGTTCTACATACTCTCCTGAGGTGAAGCATGTTAACCTTGTTTTATAGACAAAGAAACTGAAATGCAGAAAGTACATGTGGCTTCCCAGTCTCAGGTCCAGGATTTGACTCTAATGGTTCCAGAGCTACAGCCTCTGTGTCCCCTCGCACACCCGCCCCTCATGTGGCAGGTGGTGAAATCTGCATCAAGTTTACAGCTCACCCAGGCAATGTGGGACATGAGGCCAAAGCACTTCCCTAGACCAGATGCATTTGATCCACTTCCTTCTCTGATAGCAACCCCAGGCTCTAATGGCCTTCACCACTTTCTTGATGCCAGGGAAGAAACAACCTGGGTCTTTGGAGCACAGATGCCAGAGTATGAAGTTGACCTTCCAGTTTAGAGGGAGACCCTGCCACCCAGCACCCCTTTAGGCTGGGCCTGAAATGGTCAAACTGACTCCATTTTATTCTAGCTGACTTTTGTTCACCCTGTGTTTCTGCCTAGCCAACCCCTCCTCTGCTCCTGCTAGCAGCATTCAGTCAGGTAGAATGGCCCTATGAAGGCTGTACCTGCATTTCAGGAAGTGCATTGTTTCTATAATACTGGGAAACTTACATTCAGCCAGGCAGAACATTCTCTCCAAGTTATACCCTACAACACCAAGAAGTCCATTGTTTCTGAAATTCTGAGAAACTTGTTTTCCTAACCGAAATTTCAAAACTTTTTGTTAACTGATAACATCTTTGTTAATTGACCTGCCCCGTGCCTGGTGTAACCATGGTTATTGGCTTTGCCCTTGGCATGATGTAATTGTGCTTTTAGGCTTTATAAACCCCTCTCTGCTTCCACTTGAGGTCAAGAGTTCTTTTGAGCATAAGCTTGCTGTCAACTGCCGGCTAATTAAAAAGGTCTCTTACTTTGACCATCACTGTGTGGCATTCTTTTGTGTCTCACACTCAGTACAACAGGCCAGGTTTGGGAATCCAAGTCTTCCCTGCTTCTGGCTCCAGGGCCCTGAGTCCATGCCTGGCAGAGCAAAGCAGTCACCACTGTGCCGTAGAGGGGATGGGCTGGGAATGAGATGGCTGCAAGCTTCAGAGTAGTTGTCTGTTAGGTGTCACAGAGCTCAGTCCAAAGCCCTTTACCCATCCCTCCCCATGGGGCCAGGCCAGGGCTGAAATCTAGTTCCAACTCTACTTCCTTAAAGGCCGGGTCAGGGTGCTTATGCACAGGCTTAGGATCCTTCCTATGGCACCAGCCTCACCATTGCTTCTCTAATCAACCTTGCCTCCCCTCCCCACCATCATCCTTGAAATTGAAAATAAGCCAAAGTGAGAAAGAGAAGCCACCAGCCCACACTTGCTGGCAGATAGGTGGGCTCCCACCCTAATCATCCTCATTGCCACAGTATCTTATATCACAGACCCTTTCCCCAGCCACAGCTCAATCCTGTTAAGTGGGCAGGGAAGCATTTGCTTCCCTAAATGGCAGATAACTAGGAAACAGGCTCAGAGAAACTGGATGGTCACACATCTGAGACTCAAATCTAGACCTTTTTCTACTACCAGACACAAGATAACTTTGCTATTGACAAAGAAGTAAGTTTCTCTCCAGGTACAGGCAAAATCCCAAGCTGCAGAGCTCTGATGCTTGTAAACATAAGCACATGTGATGAAAGAGAACACAGATCCTCTTTCTCTGCAAAGAGAGGCTGGACTGCACCCAGGGCAGAAGACTGAGCAAGGCCCTGGAGAGGGAGAGGTATGCCCCATCCTGCCTTCCTCAGCCCACTGCACACATTAGGGATCTCCCAGACTTACTGTGGCAATTCTAAACCACATTAGTTCTGCCTGAATAAAGAAACAGCATGACTCTTCATATCCATAAGGCCAAGAGTGGACCTGAACTGCCAAGCACCTATTCTTTCAAATGTCTCTCAGGACTGGGCTTCCCGGCAAGGGCTCTGCTCATTCTTTATTGAAATAGTATCTCTAGCATGAAATGGAGAAGTAGAAGTCAGGACCCGCCCTTATCAGAGAATCTTGCCCTTTGATCTCTAGGCCTAGAGTATCACATATACTCAATCTCATTGTTTGCAATGAAAAAAGCATGCTGCTTTCTGTGCTTTGATATGTAAAGCATGCATATGCCCATTCATACACCATCCTGAGTGCAGGGCAAGGAGGGGTCATGAGGGATTAAGATCATAGGCCCAGGTCACAAGAGAAGCACAAGCCTCAGTGAGCTTGTTTACATAAGAAACAGTAACTTTTTGGTTTCAAGATTAGGTAGAAGTCTTTAGGTCAGGTTATGTCCACATTGTAAAAGTCATTCCTACACTTCCCCATCTGGGGACTTGGGAAGGTCAGATGGAGTATCTAAGACTTCTTACCCTCATTCCTGTGCTGTCCATCAATAGCCACATTAAATCTTGAGTAGAAACCAGAAGTAATTACTGTAGGCTCCATGGGAGAAGTATGTTACAGAACAGTAGCCACCACCCTCAGTGAGAGGCTGGCTAAGACCTGGTCAGTGATGCTTAGCCCTAGGTTTTGGTGACTCTTTCAAGACCTGCTACATACTGCCCTCTGGGTTTCTCTACAAGTGTGAAGAACCCTCTATATCTCTCTGTGGGACAGCACAAATGGGGAGAAACCAGTGTAGATCCAGAGCTTGATTCATTTTGGAAGATGGAAAGACCCAGGCAGACAGAGCTCCATTGCTGCTCCAGCTCTCCCTGCTCCACCACCATGAATATAGGCATGTGCAGACTCCTCAAAAAAGGTGGTCAAGTGTGGCACTCCAGCTTCACGCAGCCTGCCTCCCCTTTCTGCCCCATACTTAGATTCCAGTCATATGGCTCCAGATCACACATGACTCAGGCCAGCTCTAGAGAAGTTTGCAGGGCTTGCCTTCTCATAGAACTTGATTTGAGCTGTGTTCCACAGTAATTTAGCCAAGAAGGCCAGAACAATGAAAGAATTTCCCTCACCAAAAAAGCTAATGTGAGGTGAAATGGCATTAATAACTGCAGTGTCTAGACAGTCAGTAATGATCCTGAAACTTCACTGCTAGACTTCACCTTGCTCAGCCCAGGAGCCACAGTCTAAGGACATGGGGAATTTGAGCTCCCTCAGCATGGGCTGGGAGAACTTGGGGCTCATTTTTGTATTGGTAGGGTACTGATCAACCCATGCATGTGAGGAACCGGCAGGAGCCTAGGTAAAGAATATATGAAAGGGGGCTGGCAAAATGGCTCAGCTGGTAAAGGCACTTGCTGCACAAACCTGACAACCTGGATTTAATCCCTGGAGCCCATGAAAAGTGGAGAGAAAGAGCTGACCCCTGAAAGTTGTCATATCACTTACACATGTGCATTGTACCATGGTACATGCACACCTGCATTCCTTTTCTATCTCACACACGAACATACAATAATAATAAAAATGAAAACAAGTGCTCACCTCCCTCTGCTTCCCTGGGCTGCACCGCCCTCCAGCCTCTTTCCTGGATGCCGAGACTGACCTCTTGACCTGGGGCCACCACTGCTTCCTGATCCCTTACATTCAGATGGACCCAGCTCCTTCTCGAGGTCCCTGGGAGCCCTCTGGGCCTGGTCCTACCCTCACCTCCCTTTGCTTCCCTGGGCCTGCACGACCCACCTGCCTCTGCCTCCTGGGTATGTCGATCATGCCCTCCATACCTTGATTCGCCCAGCCTCATTCACCCTCCCTTCTCCCCCACCCATCTCTCCTCCTAGCCTGGGACCTGTCCCATTCCTTGTCTTGGTGCCCCAGACACCAGGGGAACCACCACTGCTTCCTGATCCTTTGAATCCAGACCAACCCAGTTCCTTCACGTGGTCCCCAGTAGCCCTCTGGGCCTGGGCCAGCCCTCACCTCCCTCTGCTTCCCTGGGCTGCATGGCCCACCAGTCTCCTTCCTGAACACTGGGGCTGAACTCTCGGCTTCCTGATCCTTTGCATCCAGACCAACCCAGTCCTCAGTGCAGTCCCCAGGATCCCTTGGGGCCCCTTCCAGCCCCCATCTCCCTTTGAATCTCTGGCTGGCATGGCCACCAGCTGCCCGAGACCAGAATCTTTCCTGGGCCCTGCTCCCAGGCAAGTCCAAGCCCCAAATTCCTGAGGCCAAAATCTTTCCTGGAGGGATCCAGACCTTAGGAGAAAGAATGAGAGCATCTGATCCTCATCAGACTTGGGCCTCTGTGGGAACTCCTGAAGACAAAAGGAATCTGGCCACTCCTATATACAATCAAAAGAGAGTACTGGAAGCTTAGACAAATCGGCTTTTCATGTCCAAAAAGTAAACCATGAAGGCACATAAAGTTTACAAAAAGAAGCAGACCTAAACTTGAAGGCTTGAGTCTCACACAAGAATCAGAAACTACAAAGAAATTCACATGTCAAAATCACAGAGAACAAATAATAACATGAAAAACCAAAATAGCATATTCCCAACAAATATCAATAGTCCTCTAGAGGAGTACAATGAAAACCCCCTAGGGATAATGTAGGACATGGAACTCAAAAGAACAATTATAAACATTAAAAGAATTCAGTGAATTTAAAGAACACACAAACAAGGTAATCAAAGAACTGAAAGAAGAGAGGGACGAACTGCTGAATGAATTCAGAAAACAGTTAGAAATATTGAAGAATTATCAGGTTGAAATGAAGGAGGAAGTTAAACATTCAATAAGCCAGTTGGAAACGACAGGAGAAAGCCTCACCAATAGGATGAATGAAATGGAAAACAGAGTATCAAGACTGGAAGATAAAGTGGATGAACTAGACCACTTGAGCAAAGATTATGAAAAATTTAAGAAATCACAAGAATAGAATATGCAGGAATTTTGCGACACCATAAAATGACCAAACTTATGAATCATAGGCATACAGGAAGTAGAAGAATCCCAAGATAATGGCATGGACCAGATCCTCAACAGAATCATAGAAAAAAATTTCCTAAAATTAGAGAAAGACACGCCCATATAAATACAAGAAGCATATAGAACACCAAACAGACAGGACCAGGAAAGAAACTCTCCACAGCACATTATAGTAAAAACACTAAGTGTACAGAACAAACAGACAATACCAAAAGCTGCAAAAGAGAAACAACAAGTCACATATAAAGGAAAACCCATTAGGATTACAGCTGACATTTCAGTGCAAACTATGAAAGCCAGAAGAGCCTGGACCAAAGCATTCCCAGTTTTAAATGACCACAGATGCCAACCCAGATTACTATACCCAGCTAAAATGTCTATTATAGTTGAAGGGGAAAGAAAAATCTTCCATGACATAAATAGGCTGCAGGAATTCATGTCCACAAAACCAGCCCTTCAGAGAGTTCTGGAAGCAATACAAAGAGCCAAAGAAAGGAATGACTATACCAAAGGGGTTGCGGAAAGATTTTCAGTGAAGTTATAACTGTGGAAAAGTACATCTATATCATGAATGTGAACAGAAAAAAAAAATGACAGGATTCAATACTCATCTTTCATTAATAACTTTAAACAGTAGTGGACTGAACTCCCCAGTCAAAAGACCAGGACTATGAATGGATTAAGAAACAAAACCCATCTTTTTCTTGTCTGCAAGAAGCTCATCTCACTTTCAAGGACAGACACTATCTCAAAGTGAAAGG
>NW_008335444.1:7905122-7905317 GCF_000622305.1 Nannospalax galili | reverse complement strand
TCATTTTGATTAAAGGAACAATTAATCAAGAAGATATTACAATCATGAACATATATTCACCAAACTCTGGTGCACCCAACTTCATAAACAAAATACTACAGGACTTTAAGACCCAGAGTAATCCCAACTCATTAATAGTAGGGGACTTCAATACCCCTCTATCTGCATTACATAGGTCAACAGGGCAGAGTTAAT
>NW_008335444.1:7901537-7903326 GCF_000622305.1 Nannospalax galili | reverse complement strand
GATAGCCAAAACAACCCTGAGCACTAAGAGCAATGCCGGGGGGATTACTATACCAGATATTAAACTGTATTACAGAGATATAGTCATAAAAACAACATGGTACTGGTACAAAAATAGACCCATAGATCAATGGAACAAAATTGAAGAGCCAAATATGAGTACATGCAATTTCAGCGACCTGATATTTGGCAAAGGGGCCAAGAACATTTACTGGAGGAAAGATAGCACGTTCAGCAAATGGTGTTGGCAAAACTAGATCTCAACCTGTAGAAGAATGAAACTAAACCCCTATCTTTCACCCTGCACAAAAGTCAATTCCAAATGGATCAAAGACCTCAATATAAAGCCTGAAACTCTGAAACTGTTAGAAGAAAACATTGGCAAAAACCTACAAGATATAGGCGTAGGAAAGGATTTTCTAAACCAGACATGATTGTTCAGGAAATAAGGCCAAGAATCAACAAATGAGACCTCATTAAACTAAAAAGTTTCTGTACATCGAAGGAGGCAACCAGGGAAGGGAAGAGAAAACCCACAGAATGGGAGAAAATATTTACCAGCAACACATATGATGGAGGTTTAACATCCAGAATATATAATATACTCAAAAAACAGAATCAAGACAAGAGGTAACTCAATTAAAAGATGGGCTAAGGAGCTGAACAGAGAGTTCTCAGAAGAAGTAAAGATGGCTAAGAAACATCTTAAAAGATGTTCAACATCACTAATAATTGGGGAACTGCAAATTAAAATCACTTTAAGATTTCACCTTACCGCAGTCAGATTGACTAAGATCAAGAGAACAAATGATACCAAATGTTGGAGGGAATGTGGAGAAAGGGGAACATTCATCCACTGCTGGTGGGGCTTCAAACTTGTTCAACCCCTATGGAAAGCAGTGTGGAGAACTCTTAAAAAAACTACAAATGAACCTACCATTTGACCCAGTTATACCACTCCTTGGCATATACCCAAAGAACTCATTCTATTGCAGAGACGAGACACTTGTACATCCATGTTTGTTGCTGCTCTTTTCACAATAGCTAAGAGATGGAAGCAACCTAAGTGTCCCTCAATTGATGTTATACAATGGAGTTTTACTCAGAAGTGAAAAAGATGAAATTATGGAATTTGAAATATGAAATTATGAAATTATAAATGGATGGAACTAGAAACTGTTATACTAAGTGAAGTAACACAGACTCAGGAAAAAAATCAATGTATGTTCACCCTCATATGTGGGCATTCTCCCTCATATGTGAATCCTAGCACCAAATCCTTGTGAGTATGTATCCAGACATAACTATAGGAACCAGGAAGGTAAAGGACAAGGAAGAACCTGATAGAGAAGAACAGTAGGAAACAAGTGTTACTAAGGGAGATATGGAAAAAATGGGGTTATTTTAATGGGGATGGGGAGGGATACACAAGGAAACGTAGGGATAAAGGGAACGAAAGAGCTCAAGGGAGGTGGGACCATAGAAGAGGGATATCATTAAGGGAGAAATGGGGGAAATGGGGATACCTTAATTGGGGAAACCATGATGTAGGGGTGAGACAATGTGAGAGATAAATAATGCCTAGCTAGTTTTAAAAACCAGAGGAAACCATGTTAGTCCAACAATCTACTCACAAATTATACATACCAGATCAAGAAATATATATTTAGGTAAGGTTTATCTGAGAACAATTGGTCTTTGCCCAAGATTTATCTACATGGCACACAGTAATTAAAAGTACCAGACTGGTGGAACTAACCTTCTTGGATGTTTAACAGACATACTTTGAG
>NW_008335444.1:7900333-7901491 GCF_000622305.1 Nannospalax galili | reverse complement strand
CCAGTCTACAAAGAGGAGGGTCAACACAGAGGAATCATTTCCTCCATGCTTCCAAGTGAAGCCAGCCATGGTCGAGCAGGACTGGTAAAAGAAAGGAGCCAGGGGCTCCTCCCAAGCCCTTGTGACCCATGAGGAACAGATCCTCAAATGGCCTTAAGAGTAAAAATAAATTGGTTTATCTGGGCCAACTGTATGGCCTTGAACACCCAAAAGGAAAGTATAACCAAAGATTAAAGGGGCCAATATAATTTATTAAGAGTCCATATGCATAGCTAAAGGCTACATAACAAGCAACAATGCCAGATAGGAGATACCTTCTTTTGAGTTGTTGGCCAGGGTGGCCGAAGGGACTCCCAGATAGTAACCCAGCATAGAACCGGGAAAATGAACAGCAGACCCCAATCTTATCTAAAGGAATATTGACAACTGATTGCTGCTAAATGAGGAACAGCTGACCTTCCTAAAACAAAGATCTCTAGATAGGCTGACTAGATTCACCAGATGGACAAGTGGTGGGGAACAGCTGGGGTACTGACAACACAGTGGACAGTAGCAGGGATAACAGAGTATAAGGGATCTAGTTGGGGGAGGGAGGTTATGGGAAGATGTCATCTGGGAAGTGGATGTATAGTTGAATAAGATGGTTTGGGATGTTCTGTGTGATATACACACACAAAAAAAAATCAACGTTTTTTTTTTAAATGTATTATATTTGAGGAGGAAGCATAAAAATTTACATCATGTTAATTAGTAGAGGTGATACACATTACCATTGACATCTACCCGATGGCGTTATAGACATACATAGGTGCCAAGGATCCAAGTGCAACTGATTATAACTAGTAATAAACAGATACATACAGATTAGAGACACATGTGCCAACATCTCGGCGTTATTAGCAAAAACAATGAGTCTTTCTGCAAGAAACAGTATATTTTGAAATGAAACGGAGATTTTTTTTAACAGTTAAAAACTCATTCAATTCTATGTCTTACAGGGGTTATACTGAATTCAATATTGTATAACTGTATTAATTGAACAGTGAACCTAAAAACGCACAGCCAGTTTTGAAAGAGATGCGTCTTAGCTCTGTAAATTGTTATTGAATATGTCAATGCTGTTGTAATGAAATGCTTCTTCTAAGTATGTGGTTATTA
>NW_008335444.1:7887413-7899789 GCF_000622305.1 Nannospalax galili | reverse complement strand
AATATCAATTGCATTGAAATTGAATATTTCTGTATGAAACTGTATTTTAATAATGAAATGGAGATCTTTTTTAAAGGTTAAAACATTTAATTTTATGTCTTATAGGGTTTATACTGAGTACAATATTGTATATCTGTATTAATTCAACTGTAAACTTAAAAATTTACAGCCAATTTTAAAAGAGTTGCATCTTAGCTCTGGAAATTGTTATTGAATATGTCAATGCTGTTGTAATGGAATGCTTCTTCTAATTATGTGGTTATTAAATAAATAATTAAAGAAATGAAAACAAGTAATAATATAATGACTGGATGAAAGAAAATAGTACTTGACATTTATAGATCTGTAGATAATGCCTGTTCCTACAGGCCAGCCTAGAACACCCATGATTCATGGAATAGAGTACATAAAACAATCTTGCAGGTACCACATGCCTGTAATCCTAGCACTTGAAAGACTGGAGCCAGAAGAGCTCAAACTTGAGGCCAGCCTGGGCTACATAGTAAGACCCTGTCTAAAACCAACCACCACAGCTGGGCATGGTACTGCACACCTTTAATCCTAGCACTTGAGAGGCAGAGGCAGGTGGAGCTCTGTGAGTTCAAGGCCAGCCTGGTCTACATAGCCAGTTCCAGGCCAGCCATAGTGAGACCCTATCTCAAGAAAACCAAATAAATAAATATAAAATGAGCAACCACTACCATTAAAAAAAGTTTTTCCCCAGAAGTAAATGATAGATCATAGTTCCTCAAGTTTCTATATTGACATTTTAGGCCAAATAGTTATTTTTTATATAATTGTTCTAAACATGTATGTACCTTATAAAAGAGCTGCAAAACACATAAGCACAAATGGCAACAGCTGCAAGGAGAAAGGGGAAATTCCATAGTTATAGTCGGAAATCGTAATACCCTCTCTCAACAAGAGGACAAACAGAATTAGCAAGTAATCCTTGCTTCCTGGGAGTCTCGCCATCCACACACAGACCTGGGAAAATGTGAGTCAGCTTGAGTCTTCCTTACCTCCACTTGGTCATCTTTGTAAGAATCCAATGGCTGTAGTTTTGTTGGAGGGGGAAACTCTATGTTTTTATTTATGTGTATGAGCGTTTTGCCTACATGTATGTCAATATTTTACATGTGTGCAATGCTTGCATAGGCCAGAAGAGGGCATCAGATCTCCTGGAACTGGAGTTATGGGCAATTATTAGCTGCCCTGTGGCTGTTGGGAATAGAACCAGGTCCTCTGCATGAGCAGCCAGTACTCAACTGCTGAGCCATCTCTCCGGCCCCAAGAAATCCTGAGTGTGCATTTCTCTCTGTCTGTCTCTGTCTCTGTCTCTCTCTCTCTCTCTCTCTCTCTCATCTTTGTTGAGACAGGGTCTCCCTGTAGCCCCAGCTGGCCTGGAAGTTTATATAAAGGGTAGTGAGCTTCCTATTCATTATACCTCTAATAGGAACACACTGAATCTAAATTCACTTTGGAAACATTTTATATATCTATATCTATATATATCTTATACATGTGTATATATATATATATATATATATATATATATATTTAATCCTTTGAGAATTTCATGTCTTGTATTTTGATCATATTCACACCCTTCCCCTACTCATCCAACTTTGTGTGCTCATTTTCCTTTTTAAACCCATCAACTCCAATTTGTGCTGCCTATATACTCAAGTGTGTGGCCATCCACTGGAGTGTGAGCAACCTACCAGGGACCACATCCTTAAAGAAAACTAACTCTCCCAAAGCTGTGTCATACCATCTTTTGGACCCTTTGCCAGAAAAGTAAAATCAAGCCTCAGACAATGTTTTTTAAATTGCTTACTCTAGTATTATAGATGTAGGCTGGGACTGTAAAGGACCCAGGTTCAGTTCCCAGCACTCACACAGCAGCTAACAATTATAAAAACCATCTGTAACTTCAGTTCCAGGGGATCTGACAACCTCTTGGGGCACTTACAGGCAAAACACTCATACACATAAAATTAAATAAATACATAAAATTTGAGAAAAAAAAAACCCACCCTACTCAACAGTGACAGAGTACACATTCTTTTTAAGTCTACACAAAACTTTTATCAAGAAATATCATTTCCTGGGCAATAATGTAAAACTCAATGCATTTAAAAGGACTTGCATCATATTACGTATGTATCAAACCACAGTGGAAATTAGAAGTAAGAGGAAGGTCTTAAATTTGGGGCAACTAAATAAACATGCTAGAGACTAGAGAGATAGCTCAGCAGTTACAAGTGTGAGTTCCCCTTACAAAGGAGCCAAGTTCAGTTCCCAGCACACACATCAGGCAGCTCACAACTGCTTGTAACTCCAGGTGCAGGGAATCCAACACCCTCTTCTGGCTATTACAAGTACCTGCATTCACAATGCACATATACTCCACCCCCCCACACACACACATACACAAAATTTAAAATAAAATTATTTTAAGAAAATAAATAGTAAGTATGATAATAAATAATCCATAGGCTCCCCAAAGAGGAAAACTGGGAAATATTTAAAAACAACATATCAAAATGTATTGGATACTGTTAACTTAGTAGGTGATAAAAATTTGTAGCACTAAATATGTATTTTACCAAGGATAGTTTCAACTCAGTCTGCAACTTAACTTCTGCCACTGCCTTACTATAAGTATGTTTTCAACCCTTCCCCTGCCAAAAGACTAAATGGGCTCTGAGGACTATCTTCATATAATACCAGGACTGAAATCTATTGAATCTATCACAGCTCCTGACCACCATGGCCTCCAGAAGCAAACTTGACCAAAGTTCAAACCCACTGGTCCCTTGCCCTGGGACATGAGAGGTTGCTCTCTGGGTCTGGACCTCCTATTCCATTTGGAATAAACAAAGTCCTGGCTGCTTATATGATGCTGGGAGATTGCACACTGACGATGGGTACGTCTCTCAAGCCCAGTCTATGGGGGAAGGCAGCCTTCTACTTATTCGTTTGCCACCAGAGGCCCAGCACTCAATGCTCCCTCCCCCAGCATTGTGTGCCTGTGGCTCCTCTCACCTTTTGGGTTCAGATCAGCTGTTCTCGGAAAAGCCTGGATGTAAGGAATACTGTTAAGTAGCCACTGCTCAGCTCTTGCTTTGGCAACTCTGCCTAGAGCTCACTTCCGGTAACCACCATCCTCCAAAGGGTACAATCATGATGAAACTGTCGTCCACTGGCCTCCATCCTCACCTTCCCTGTGCCCCTGGACTGTGAATCCTGAGCAGAGTGACAGGTAGTGCCACTGCCATAAAGATCCCAACACAACCCCAGTGCCCACTCTTTTATTTTTCTTTGGTCTTTTCTGCTTTTCTTGATCCTATGAACTCTCCTTATCCTTCCAGAAATTTCTTTTGGTTTAGGTTTTCCAGAGTCATTCTGGGGCTGAGGATGTGGCTCAGTGGCAAAGAACTTGCCTAGCATGCACAAAGCCTTGGGTTCCATCCCCAGGACAACAAAAACATAGAGCCAAGGAACTGCTAGTATCCTGTCCTCAGTCAATATCTGTTCGTTTCTTTCATTTTTCAAGATCTAAAATGATTTTTAAAAATTGTTTCCAGGGCTGGAGAGATAGATGTTCAGTGATTAAGAGCACTGATCACTCTTGTAGAGGACCCAGGTTCGATTCTCAGTACCCACATGGCAACTAACAACTGGCCTTAACTCCAGTTCCAGGGAATCCCACACCCTCTACTGACCTCAACAGCATTGCACAACATGAGGTGGCCACCTGCACTGAACACTTGTGTGAAAGAGCAGGCAAGGTGAGCAACTCCAGCTTCCGGTTCCAAACAGTAGATTCCAGAACTAGGTCTCCTTTCCCCTCCTGTGATTTCACCAATCCAGCTCAACTCTCAAGCAGACTCTTGTAAATCTTTAATTACATGAAAATTGCAGCTCAACCAGTGAACACACAAACAGTGTTGATAAATATTTTAAATTGCTACAGCAGCAGATCTGAAGGGATTAAGGAAAGATATATTGGAGTGACAGTTATTAAACACTAAATCCCAGTAAATGTTACAGAGCAGATAAATATGCAAATTCCTGACAGCCACTCTGCTCTGGAGCCTAAAGACAGGGGCAGCATCTGCTCAGGGACATGGATCAGGGGAGGCAGGATCCTCACTGCCTGTGGCAGGGAGATTGAAGGAGAAGGGACAGCCACTGGCTTAGTCCCCTGGCCCCTGCAGACATTTCTTGGCTCACAGTCCCCTGTACTACTCTCTCCTTGGAAGAACAGTAGACAATGTGAAGGAGGGAAGGAGAGAGGGAGAGAGAGGAGAAGGGAAGGAGAAAGGAGAGAAGGAGGGAGGTAGAGAAGGAGGAAAAGGAGGGAGAGAAGGAGGAAGGGAGGGAGGGAGAGGAGAGAAGAAGGTAGAGAGGAAGGGAGGGAGGGAAGGAGAAAGAGAGGGAGGTACAGAAGGAGGAAAAGGGGGGGAGAAATGGAAGGAGAACGAGGAGGGAGAGGGAAAGGAGGGAGGTACAGAAGAGGGGAAGGAAGGAAGGAGGGAGGGAAGAGGGCTCCATCATGAGCATAGTCGGTCGTCCCCCCCAACCCCCCAGTGCTGGCCATCAGGCTGCCCCAGCCTAGGCTCTCCCTGGACTCTGGAATGGGCCTATTTGGAGCACCTCCATTATACAACCCTTTGGAAGGAAACCAGAATTTCTCTATTCTTGCCTTCAATTCATATTTATCAATTCGTCATTTACCTGTTCCCTGCTTACCTACTTACTGCTCACTCATTCATGCACTCAACTGCGCATTCTTTGGGCACTTAGTCACTTCTTAGGTGTGCTATAATTTACTAGTTACTCATGCTAGAAATCTGGGGCTGGAGAGATGGCCTAGCGAGTAAAGTACTTGTCACCAAACTCGACCCGAGTTCAATTCTTAAGACCCACGTAGCGGCGCCTCGCCTGGGTCAGTCTCGGCCCGCGTGGCGCGCGTGGCCAGGCTGCAGACAGGAAGATGTCCAAGCCCTTTTGCGGTGAAGGCGGTGCAGCTACCTCCCGCGGCGGGAGATGGTGGGGCGGAGGGGCCCGGGGAAGCCAAAGATCTATACCGACCTGAGCTCAGGAAGTCAAATGTCAGGGAAGCCATTAGCCGGAATCTACCGAGAAGAGAAAAGAAAGGCTGGGAATGTGATCCGAAGCACCTGAATTCTGAGGAACAGAAGATCAAAGATATCAGGAGAGGTCGGTCGCCTGGCAGCTTTTCCAGACCAAAAATCCGAAGTAGCAGAGCTTTCGGAAGCTCCACCCGGCCCTGTGAATCTACCAACACAGTGGTCGCCAAGCAAGCCCCGAAAAAAGCCCAGTAAGGGCGAGCAGGCTGCTGGGGAAAACCAGGAAAACGCAATAGGAACGCAAACTCAGACTTCTAACCGGTCCGGGGGAGCTCCAGAAAGAGCAAAGCTGAGCTTCAGCCTGAAGAAAGGAAAAAATAGTCGAATTGACGGGAGCAGGAAGGAAGAAGGCATGAGGACTGACCTCGCTGATGGTGAAGGCAGTTCCCCGGGGACATTGTTCTGGAACAGCACGATGCAGAGGCTCTCTGCGCACAGGGCCCCTCCAACAGTACGGCTGCACATGTACTGTGTTCAGTATCTGAGCAAAACCTACTGCGTGGATGCCGTGGAGAGCCGAATCGCCTGGGGAGACTGATCAATCACAGCAAGTGTGTAAACCGCCAGACCAAATGGCCCGACATGGACTGCTGCCTCACCTCGTCTTCATCCCGCTCACCTCATTCTCATCCCCCAGACCTCATCCTCATCGCGGATGAGCTCCTGTATGACTGCAGGGACTGCATCAAGGCCTCCAATGAGGCCTACCCCTGGCCGAAGCACTGACCACCACGTAGCCCTCCCTGCCACCTCCCCTCCTTCAGAGGACAAAGTGCCCTCAAAGGGAAATGATTTTTTTACACACACTTAATCTTAGCAAATTACTTTAAATGTTTTTTAAGAATATTTTTATTATTCCAAAGAGAGGCAATTTTTAACACATTTTTTCCAGAAATAACTTGAAGAAGGTTACATAAAAAATATATATATAATGAAGTTTAAGGGCGGAAAGGTAGGAATAAGAAATCAAAGACTAAAACCTGGTGTGGTGACACAGGTCCTCAATGCCAGCACTTGGGAGGCAGAGCACGGCAGATCTCTGTGAGCTAAAGGCCAGTGGGGTCCACCCAAAAAGCTCCAGGCCAACCAGAGACACAGGGAGACCTTGTCCCAAAAAGACCGAAAAAAAAAAAAAAAAAAAAAGTAAAGACCAAAGAATTTGCCAACATGGGGCCAACTTTGGTGGAATAATAGAGGTTTCCATTAGTTCTGGGTTCTTTTGTTCTTTTTTTTTGAAAATCCTAACTAGTTTATTGGGCTTGCCAACAAAGCACAAGGTGGGGGTTTATTTACAGAAGAGTGGGTGACCCCCATTTACAGCTGCATTGGAAAGTCCACACTTAAATATAGATCCTGTGACTTCCTGACAGTTGCACAAAATGGGGGGGTGGGGGGGGCAGAGAAGTACCACATAGCATTCTAGGTTTATATATACTTAGCCCCTCCCCCACATGTAGCTAAGATCAACTGATTGGATGGGAGGGGTAAGTGACTCTGCCCTTGACTCCTTCATGAGTCTTGTACAGTGGTCTAGGACATTTCCAGTTAATACTCCACCCCTTCCTCAAGCTCTCATACATTCTTTCCCCTAACTTCTTCTGCAACAGTCCCTGAGCCTTGGAGCGGCTGGTAGGGGTGGGATGATCTTCCTCCCATTGTGGCAAGGCACTGAACTTTGGGGTCTCTGACTCATCAGTTTGCCATGGGCTACTGGCCCAAAAATTCAGTGGGATTCCATCACCACGTGGAGACTGGATCTAGGCGCTCTCAGGTGGTCTGCGGAGTTCTCAGCTCATACATGGATAGAGGCCAGAACAGGCACTCTTGAACTGTCTGTTAAGGTCTCAGCCTTACCCTACCCTACTTTAAATACTTTTGAAAAGTATATTAAAGATGCCTTTTCACTATAGTATTTAAATATCTGTTACAGGTTTCCAAGGTGGACTTGAACAGATGGCCTTATATTACCAAAACTTTTATATTTGAGTTGTTTTTTACCTTTTTTGCATACAAGCTGAATGTTTGTGCTTCTGGTGCAGTCAAAGACTCAGCACAGATTTTAGAGGAAGGAGTCAAGCATGAACTAGGAAGCCAGGCCAGGCTCTGCCCCAAGTTGAAAGCCAGGACTTCCCACACCCTACGTCCAAGGATAAGCAGGTGTGAGGGCTCCATATCCCCCACACACAGCCTAGAGGGAACATCTCCAAGCTTTTGTTGTCCCCAACATCTCAACAGGTTCACACATTGAAGTGTATGAATATTTTCACAGTAAGCTAGTCTTCCCCTCTGCTTTCTCTAAAACTTACTGAGCCCAGAGGTCCAGGCCAGGAGCAGACCTCTTCTATAGGCTTATGGCTTTTCTAGGCACCTCAAAGCATTAGGGTGGGCAATCAGATTGAGGCAGGTGCAAAAAGCACTGTTGCCCTGCCCTCCTGGGGCACGCTTTCTGGAATTGTGTTAATTCTTTATAGAAATGTGAACACTGAATTTATTTTAAAAAATAAAATAAAAATCAGAAAAAGTAAAAAGAAGGAAAAAAAAAAAACCCACATAGTGGAAGGAGAAGACCCAACTTCCACAAGCTGTCCTTACAGTACATTCATGCCCCTTCCCCACAAAACTAATAAAATGTAATTAAATTTTTTTAATGAATAAAATCTGGGGTCCAAGGACTCCACTGATACTGCACAAAGGACACTCAGACAAAGCAAAAGTAACCTAGAAAGGCAGCTGTTACTTTTGCTAAAAGTAAAAAGGTGTGTGTTGCCTCATTTGGTTATTGAGCGAGCACTCAAAGTAGGAAATTTGATAGGTTTTTATCTTAACACAAGAGTTCTGTGTCTTTTCCCCACTGGCTAGGTCCCACCTCATATTCCTTCCAGGTTGGCTAGGTTTTTTTTAAAAAAAAAAAAAAAAAGGTGCAAAGGAAATGAAGGAAAGGGGGAGAGGTCTGCCACTCCCAGCCAGGGAGCTCTGGGGATGCAGCAAGGCTTTTGTGTAGACAAAGGTTTTCTAAGTTTAGGGGGGAGTGTTTACAAAATGCATTAGAAAGCTATGTTCCTGTGATCATTCTTTTAATAGAAAAGATTTTAATTCTTTGTAACTATGTCCTTCATTCACTGTTAAGCATTTATTAAGCACATCTTATAACTAAGGAGACGCAGAGTTGAGCAAGACTTTGCCTTGCCCTCAAGATCTGAACGCTGGGAGGGAGTAAAGATAAAGCCTACGAGGAAACACAGCAAAAAGACAAAATATAATACAGCAGGCTCTTGGCATTCAGAGTCCATATTTATAGCAAGGCTATTTGATAAACACCATGTATTGTACTGTTGTTGGGACACGGACCTGAATTACACATGTCCCAAGGCTGGTGTGTGGAAGTGAAGAAGGTTCCTGAACAGGCCTGGAGAAGTCCAGGAAGTCTTCCAGAAGGAAGTGCATGAAAGGTGCTGCCATATGCACCCATTAGAACACAGGAAATCAGGGTGTCTAAGGTCACAGTAGTAACAATAGAACAAGATTAGACCCAGAGACTAAGTCCAAAGCCAAGTGCTTTCAAATTCATTCACTTGCTTCCTATGGGGATTAGGGGGATAGCCATCTGTCTCCCTACATTGATGATGGTGAGGAAACCTCATCCCACTAAGGACAGTGTGACAAGATGATTCTGCTTATTTGATATATTATTTACATTCAGTAAAATACATAGCTTTTAAGCAAGCAGTTTAATATGCTTAGGCAAATGTAATCCCCCCCCAGGTAACTAGCCTATAAATCAGGATATGAAATAAATACCCCTATCACCCCATAAAGATCTCACTAGAACCCACCATTTTTCTCATTTCAGGCATCAGGGATCCACGTGGCCAGTTCTTGAACTTAAATAACAAACAATGTATGAATGGCTTATTTCCTTTAATATAATTAAGACCAGGCTTCATAAAGGGGCTATTGTAAGACATTAAAGTTAATCCCTCAGAAATCTAAAAATCACCAAGTTCTGCCTCAGTTCTGACTGAAGGAAAGGTTAGATTGGTTGACTCTGCCCAGACCAGCCAAAATCCTCATTGCTTTTGCTCCCCCAATCCTGGAGATGATGAGACCAGACCCCAACATTCTGAGTCTGAGAGACCTCAGAGCTTCCAGTCACCTGTTCCCTTCAGCCTGTGCTAACTGCTCCTTTCCACTGGTCCTTGGGAGGCTCCCTCTAGCCTCCTGAAGCAAAGAAGGGCCAATTCTGGGTGGGAGGGCTTCAAGAGTCCTCCCATCTTTGCAGCTATTCTGTCCTGGTCTCACCACACCTTCCTTCTGTCTCCAGAAAGAAGACTATAAACTGGCTTAGGGAGGCCACCCTGCTCTTCCAAGCCCTAGGCGCCATCTTGGTTCTGGCTTGGGAGAAGCTTGGGAGTCTCTAACGTGGATACCATCTTCTCCAGGGTCTTCTGCCTTCCCCTCAGCTTCTGTGTGAATCAGCATCTTGTCTCTAGCAAAGCCAGCATTTCCACTGCAGGTCCACCATGGCTCTGTTTCCTGCATGCTTCTTTGAAGAGCAAGGACAACTGAAATGCCTTGGTTCACCAAATGACTGTGCTAGTTCAGAGAACTAGTCCTATAGATAGAGGGCAGGTCTTCTCAATTATATTTTCACCATCTGGGAAAGTAACTTTTATATATTACAATTGTAGGGCCAGATATTCTGGCACAGCGTACTGGAGAAAGCTGTGGGAATTCCCCAAGAGTATGCAACAAAGGGTACCACTGAAGTACCCTAGGCCTAGAAGAGCAGTAGGAGGGCAATAACTCATGGCCTCTGAACACCCCCCATCTTGCCCTAAAACGGGCTGCAGCTGAGCTGGAGGTGCTTGAGGTGACCGATTGATTCTTTTTAATTGATGTCCTAGACATCTCAGAACAACTATCAGCTCAGACTGTCTCCTCCCCAGGCAGCTCAGTGCTAATGTGCCCCTCCTTCCAACACACCCCAAGAAAAGGACTCAGGCTCTGCCCCATCAATTATCTGCCTCATGCCACTCTTCCCCAGAAGGAGGCAGGGCCTGGAATGAGATAGATGTTTCTGCTTTAGAGTGTATCAGTCAGTCAGTCAGCAGCCATTCAGGTACCCTTCAGAGCAAAGCTGATTGTGTGATTGCATCTACTCTGTTTTCACCATCTGCTTCCTTGTCTGTGGTAGATCCTCAGCTCCGGCAAGCTCCATGATCTCCAGCAAAGGACCTTAGCTACCTTGTCTATAGGCTGACAATAGTCAGATACTCTCAGAGCTGCTGCAGAAAGCAGATAAGTTTCTGGCACACAGGACTGTAAACAGGTTTTGTCTTGAAATTAATAACTGTCACTGTATGTAAAGCACAAGATTAGACTTGAGATAAGACAGTGAAGAAACTCCACATGCCCTCAAGGAACTTAAATCTTGAAACTTCAGTAAATGATAATGAAGGATGAAGTAAGTGGAATGGAGTACACCCAGAGAGAGAATGGGGAGGTGTGCCTGAGCTGCCCTGTGTTAGGGAGAGATGGTGAATTGAGCTGTTAGGACCTTGACAAATAGCTGTGGAAAAGGACCAAGTAGATGTGGCCTGAGGGGGTGGGTGATGACCTCTAGGACTGAGAAACAGTGGCAGAGCAAATGAAATATTCAATACTTGCTAATGGAGTGCTCAGAGAGTCTCCAAGTCCAGGGTGGGAGAGGGTTGGGGTCAGGAAAGCATAGGTGTGGTCCACATGAAAGCAGATACAAGACCAAAAGCACAATCCGCAAGAGAAGAGGTGGACTCTGTTAAAATGAGAATCCCCTGGGATGGAGAGATGGCTCAGCAGTCATGAGCACACACTGTTCCAGAGGACCCAAGTTCAATTCCCAGCAGTCACGTCAGGCAGCTCATAACTGCCTGTAAGTCCAGCTCCTGGGGGGATCCAATGCCTCTGCTTTCCACAAAACCCTGCATTCATGTACATACCTGAGCTCACACATGTGTACACACATTCACATAATTAAGCATAAAAATACATCTTTAAAAATAAATAAAATGAGAAACCCCTGCTCTACAAAAGTCACTGTCAAGAGGATGAGGAGACAAACCACAAAGTAGAAGAAAATATTTGCAAAAGATGTGTCTGATAAATGACTGTATCCAAAACATATAAAGAATACTTAAAACTCAGCAGTGAGAAAACAAACAACACTAAAAAGTGGGTCAATGACCTTACAGACATCTCACCAGAGAAGACGTGAAGATGGATAATAAGCATATGCTATCTGGGAAATGCAAATTACAATCACATATCCTTGCACACCTATACAGCACAGCAAGGATGCGGGGAACGCATCTTTAGCACCCGTATGAGAAAAGAGTGTACAAGCACTTTGGAAGGCAGTTTGCAGTTTCCCTGAAACTAAACAACTTTCACCTTCCATACAGTCCAATGGCTACATACTCCTACTGTTTACCCAAATGAACTGAAAAGTTAAGTCTAAGCAAAACCCTGCACTTGGGTGTGGATAATTGCTCAAACTTGGAAGCAAGTAGGTGGATGGATAAGTAAACTGTGGTTCAACCAGACAATAGAATATCACTCAGCACTGAAATTAACCAAGAAGTCATGAAAAAATTTAAGTGCATATTATTAATTGAAAGAAACGAACCCAAAAAGCCTATGTACTGTATGGTTCTGACCATCTGAAATAAAACTATATAGACAGCAGATCAGTTTTTTCCAGGGAGCAGAGAGGGGAGGATTACTAGGTGGAACAGGAGCTGCAGAGTGGGAAAGCCCTTTTGTATGGTACTACGATGATACATAGGTGTCATTACCCAGGTAATACCTGACACTAAACCTGAGCTCTAGTGCAACCTGGGGGCCCTCCGTGGTGAGGGTGTAGGTTCATCAGGTGTAACAGACCCCTCCAGTGGGGGACACAACTATGGGGAATTGTGTATAGGAGTACTGAGTAATGTAATATGGGAACTCTGTACCTACACAGCTTTGCTGTGAATTTAAAACTACTCCAAAAAGTAACATAGCGAAGGCTGGAGAGATGGCTCAGCAGTTAAGAACACTGACTGTTCTTGCAGAGGACCCAGGTTTGATTCCCAGCACCTACACGGCAGCTAATAACCATCTGTAATTCAGTTCCAGGGGGATCCAATGCCTTCTTCTGACCTCTGCAGGCATTGCAGGACCCAGGTGCGCTT
>NW_008335444.1:7884092-7887391 GCF_000622305.1 Nannospalax galili | reverse complement strand
TTTATGTGTATGAGTGTATTGCCTGCATGTATATAAGTGCACCCATGTCGTGCAATGCCCACGGAGGGCAGAAGAGGTTGTTGGATCCCCTGGAACTGGAGTTTTGGACAGTCGTTAGCTGCCATGTGGGAGCTTGGATTCGAACCTGGGTCTTCTGCAAGAACAGTCAGTGTTCTTAACCCCTGAGCCATCTCTCCAGCCCCAAAGAAAATATTTTGTAAAGTAACATAGAGCTGGTGAGATGGCTCAGCACATAGATGTACTTACACTTTAGGCCTGAGAACCTGAGTTCCATGCCTGGATCCTACAAGGTAGAAGGAGAGAATTGACTCCCACAAGTTGTTCTCTGGCCTCACATGCAAGCCATGGTTCGTGTGCACCCACACTTGCACACAAAGAAATAAACACTATTTTAAAAAGAAATTAAACTTTAAATTTTAAAAAGAAAAAAGTCTACCAAGGCAGCAGCAATATAGAAAGGAGAGAAAGAGGCAGGATACAGGTGTGCTGGCAGCAGACTGTGGCAAGGGTAAGAGACAGGCACGCTGACTGCAGTTTGGCTCCATCCCCTGGGGCCGAGGTACTGTGCCTCACTTCGGATCTGCTAGAGGCTAAGAGTAGGGTGTCATCATTTCTGCCTTTGACATCTGATCTTGGGAAACTGTGAAATGCTGAGCTGAGTGTGTACAGTAGGTGAAACTTGAGTTCAGAGATGGCATGTAAGCCTGGCATGGTGGGTATTCCCCAAGTCCTGCCTTATCTGATCTGTCTTGTAGTTGAATGGCAGGACAGCATCTGAGAGGACCCTGCCCCAGAGTCACTGGATTACCATCAGTTGTTTCACCACATTGCTTTATAAGAACTGACACCTCCTCTGACAAATCATAAATAGCCTCAAAAGCAGATCACAGTCTATTCATCCCTGTGCCCAGATTTTGGCACAGTGCCTGGCACACCCTGTGCCAGGGTGTGTGTAAATAACCTACAGAGTGAACACTGCAGATGCTGAGGTTCTGAAGCCCAGAGAGGTAGGTCAGCATGCCTATGGCCATCCAGCAATAGAGACCCCACTTACCATCAGTTTCCAGAAAAACTTCCCTGAGATCCTCTGCAGTGGAACCCTGGAGACAGCTGTGGGCTCGGCAGGGAAACTCAGAAGCGGTGTTGCCCTGCTCTGTTTTGTTGAGCAATGGGTGGCCTCAGAGGGTGCAGAACTTCCCCCAAGAAGTGACCTATTCCTTTATTATGGTAAGATACACAGCTTCTACAACACATTTTTCCTAAAACAAGTTCTCACTGTGTAGCCCAGGATGGCTTCAAACTGGTGATCCTCCTGCCTCAGCCTCCTGAGTGCTGGAATTACAAGCACATACCACCATGTCTGGCTTGTGATATGCTTTTGGGAAGGGTTGCTTAATTGTTTTGTTTTGTTTTGTTCTGTTTGGAGACAGGGTCTTACTATGTAGTTCTGATCTTGAATTTACTAGGTAGCCCAGTGTAGCCACAAGCTTATGGGGCAATCCTCCTGCCTCAGCCTCCAGAGCACTAGGATTATAACTGTGTGCCACTGCACTACGACCAATAAAGAGATAATTCAGTGTAACTCAGTTGTTCTTAACTGGGATGATTTTGTTCCGAGGGGACATTTAGGGATGTCTAGAGAGAATGCTGCTGGCTTCTAAACGACAGCCAGGGAGGGATGCTGAACCATGTCAGAATGCAGGACAGCCCCTACAGCCAGGAATTGTCTCATCTAAGATGTTAAAAATGTCAAGCACTGTTGTCAAGGGCCCCTGGTGACTTGAGGCACCATGCTTGTATCCATGGTCAGCACTTGGCAAGATGCACGCTCAAGGCCCCAGTTTCCACCCCCTGCACCACCAAGACAGTAAGATGGAGCCTCCTTATACTTCATTTCACCTTCTAATGAAGATTCTTTTCTTTTAAACAATGATGCTCTGCTGAGGAGAATTCTCAGGCCTTCCATAACAACACTGCCAGACTCTGAAGTCTTTAGTTGACATCACAGGGCTCTTATCATTCTACTCCTAAATCTATTTTGCCTTGTAGAATACTCCCTGGTAGAAAATCTTAAGATTTTCCTGAGACTTACAAAGGATTGAAGTAGAAGGATGTTCAGCACAGCTTTATTTAGATTGTCAAAAAAGGAATCAATGTAAATGCCCAATCATCATGTCTGTAACATGAATTATGCTGCATTTATAGCACAAAGTAATGTATGCAGTACTTAAAATCCTATTTGTGGCCAGACAAGGTGGTACATGCCTTTAATACCAGCACTAGGGAGGCAGAGGCAGACAGATCTTTATGAGTTCCAGGCCAGCCTGGTCTACATAGCAAGCTCCAGGACAGCTGGTCTACATAGTGAGATCCTGTCTCAATAAAAAGGGGTGTGAGAAGAGGAGTGGTGAGATGGCTCAGTGGTTAAGACACTCACTGCTCTTCCAGAAGATCTAAGTTTGGTTCCCAGCATCCCTGTGGGGCGAACATAACATAAAACTTTTGAAATACATATAAAACACAGAACAAAAGGCTGAAGAGAAATACGCTTAACATTACCCATGTCTGCCTCTAAGAATGAGACCAGAGCTACATTTTTTTTCATTTAAAATATGTTCTCCAACTGTCCTACAACAAATGAGTGTTCCTTTTCTAATTGGGAAAATTTAATACTAAAAAAAGTATCTTGACATGAGAATTGAAGACAGTCTATATTTATCTATTCATTCAGAAATAAACATATGCCAGACACTGTAATCAGGAGCAGCCGAAGTACCTGCCCTCATAAGGCTTCCAGTCACAAAAGAGTACTTAGAGGTTTCTAGCCACTCTTAAATTCACTATCACAAAAGTACAAAAACAACTCTTAGCATAGCTAACAGCTGGCATGTGTTGAGAGTTTATCGGGTAACTATCATGATCTTTATACACACTCCCAAAGAAATATGATCACAGGCTGGAGAGATGGCTCAGAGGTTAAGAACACTGGCTATTCTTGCAAAAGACCTGGATTGGAATCCCAGCACCTACATGGCAGCTAACAACTGCCTGTAACTCCAGTTCCAGGGGATCCAATGCCCTCTTCTGTCCTCCATGGACATGGGTGCACTTACATACATGCAGGTAATACACTCATACACATAAAATAAAAATAATAAGCCGGGTGTGGTGGTGCACGCCTTTAATCCCCGCACTTAGGAGGCAGAGGAAGGTGGATCTCTGTAAGTTCAAGGCCAGCCTGGTCTACATAGTGAATTCCAGGACAGCTGGGGCTACAG